>NC_025998.2:85004936-85031770 GCF_000442705.2 Elaeis guineensis
TCCTTCCAAGTTTCTACGATGATCGATCGCCTTTCGAATCCCGATCGAGCTCCTGTGAGAGCCAAACTTCTACTATGAACGGTCTACTCCGAACTCCTACAGCGGGCTGTCTATCCCAGACGTCTACTGTAAGCAAATTCTGACTCAAGCCTCTATTATAAATAAATTTCTTCTGAATTTCTACTACAAGTAGACTTCAACCGAGCTACCCCATAGTGAGTGGGCTCTGGACGAGCTTCTACAGTGGGACACTACTCCGAGCTTCCACGACAACTGGTCCTCGCTCGAGCTCCTACAATAAGTGGTCCCTTTTCGACCTCTCGTGAGAACCGAAGCCCATTCGAACTTCTCCAGCGGATGGATTTCGGATGAGCTTCTATGATGGACGAGATCCAGCAACTGGGTCCCTGTGATAGCCGATCACCTCTGATGTCTGTCGATCCTCCCCAGCGCTATCCGAAGTCCATCGCCGGCCGACCTCCTACCAGGCTCCCCATAAAATCGAACTTCCCCGGTGGATGATCTTCAGATGAGCTTCCGCATCAGATAAATTCCAAACGGACTTCTCCAGACTTCGTCAACAAAAATCTCCATCCGAGCTCCTACAACAGGTGACTCCCGCCTGAAACATCAGCACCTGAAGCATCCGACAACAGTAGATTCATCAGCAACCTGGGAACATCCGAGCCTCTCCTAGAACGATGATGTAAAAAGCCATTCTGCTCCATCAGGCATCCCAGCCGAGCTTCAGCTGATGGATCCAAACTCTCTGGCAAGCCACAATAAGGGCCACTACCTTACTCCACTCGCTGCAATGGATTCCATGCGGTTCCACCACTCTTTGACAAGCCACGACAAAAGCCACCATCCTGCTCCACTCGCTGTAATGGATTCCATGCAGCTCCACCTCCCTCTGGCAAGTCCCGACAACGGACACCACTCCACTCTCCACAACAAGCTCCACGTGGCCCTGAAGAATCCCTGATGCCACTACTCTCCATAATAAACTCCATGCGGCTCTGAGCGGTCCACTACCAGATGGTTACAGACGTCGCTGTCGGTCAGTTACACCCTTCATCTATAAATAAGGACCCCCAGATACGTTCTTCTTTAAGTTGGTAACTCTATCTCGAAACTCTACCAAAATTTTCACTCAAGCACTCCAACTCCGGTTTAGACTTTCTTTGCAGGTCCCGACGGCGGCCGCGGTCATCCCTGCTCCAGCTTCTCCGACTTTGATAGAATTTTGCACCAACAATTGTATTAGTATATAAATTATAAATAAATAAAAATTATTTTGATATTTTTCATCACAAATTATCATCTTCTAATGAACTCCTATGTTGTGGTGAAGTCCTTAGGACTATTTAGACTCGACAAAGGAGGATTTATTGTTTAGTCCTTAAATCTGTTTGCGACTAAAGGATACGTTGTTACCAAGGACAACAATGTTTATCGAGCATAGGTCGTTGTGTGCCATATAGGTTGGTTGTCCTCTTAACAAAGGAGTGTGGAGACACTGGTATGGTATACAGGTGAGATGTAAAGGTACATCTGCACTGAACGTGACTGACTCTGGAGCTATCTCTGCTGTCAAGATTTGCTCCAATGGGATATGGGTATAAATATCCTCCGACCTGAGACCGCCACGGTGACTTGCAAGCAACTCACTGCACTTAGGCACTGGACTACCTGAATTTCTAATTCATGACGGAAGGCTGCTGGGTTAGTCAAGTACTTGACTTGTCGTGCTGTGTCAAGATGGGATTGACCACTCCAGTTAGGAGCTGTGTACAGTCATGTTCAATTTAGCAAAACTTGCCAAGGTAGTCCTAGTGAGGAGTCACAGGACTGATTGAGTTGAGCAGACTCGGATGAATCTAATCAGGGTTGATGTTTAACCCTGAGTCATCCTAAACACAGGGGTCAAAAGGGATGAATTATACAGTAACCATATTCACGTAGGTTCTGGTGTTGCGATTGTGACTATTCGACCTATCTGAATCGGGTACCATTGCTAGATGGTCACTTCGATTAGTACAGGATTGGTTCCTGTGCTACCGGCTTAGGTTCGAACCTGGGGGTCACACACTTAGAGGTTCCTATCTGATCTGATGGCTGATGAAGAGTCCTAATATTCATGGACTATGAGTCCTACATTCTGGACTTGTGATCGAGAATCAGGATTCTCTGATCACAAGTCCCACACATTTTGGGTTACGGGGTCAAGAGTCCCACTGGTTTGGGACTCTACGATCAAGGTTTCATATTGATGGACTTTGATACCTGATTGCCTATCAGATTTGGGACTCAATATTTATGAGAGGTTTAATTAGTGATTTGATCATAATTAACTCAAATTTGATTGAGTAATTATTTTTGGATCAAGTCAATTGAATTGGATTCAGTTGGGTTTGACCCGATTAGGTTAAGAGTTGACCTAATCGTCGAGATGGTTTGATCCCTGATTTGATCAGGGGTTGGGCTTAATCAATTCTTGATTTGATTAGGATTTTATTGAGCCTAATTAAGCCTAATTAAGTTGAGTTTAATTTAGTCTAATTGTGCTTAACCTATTTAGATTAGGTTGGCTCAATTAGGTTCAAACCACCTTGACCTTTCTCCTGCGCCACCTCACTTCTTCTGTGCATATTTGAATTCACGAGAAGCAACTTCTCATGAATTTTTTCCATCAGAAGGCATCCCAGCCCACCTGTGTGCCAATTATCTAGATAGAAATAAGTTGGTTGGCCATTCAAATTCAAAAGAAAGTTTGAATTTGAATGAGCAACCACTAATCCATGGCCATGCTCTTATCTTGTGCGCCCCATATTTTACACGAGAAAGTGTTTCTCGTGTAAAATCTCCACGCACAAATCAACTCACGCCCCTTCTCTTCTCATGTCCAAGTGGATAGGGATGAGCTGGTTTTGCATTTGAATTCAAATTTGATTTGAATTCAAATGTGCAACCACTTATCTTTATCCTCTCACGCGGATAAGACACGTTCGACGTTGTTTTTAAAGAAGGACAAAGGTGGGGCGTGCATAGAATTTTTTGAAGAAAAAGAGTAGGGCATGAGGAAGCCTTGTGTACAAGTAGAAAGTCCATATCCTTCCAAGAGAAAAATAAAAGAAAAGAAAAAATAAGTGGGTGCAGGGTTTCCAGTGAGTTCCCTAGGGTTTCAGCCTGGGTTTCGGGAAGTGAGAAGGTGAGCTATGTGTGTCGTGAGCCCACCAAATTTTAGGAAGATCTTCAACATCCTCTCAAGCACATCCGCTGATGATCCAGAGTATTCAAAGAATCGACAGACATCGATCAAAGGAATTCGATCCGCATCAGCCGTTGAAAGGGCTCTACAACGAGCTAGCACTCGTAAGGAGCCGATCAGACCGAGAACCTCGTGTGGATGATCCACAGAGGCCAGACGTGCTGTGTGGCTGCATCATGATGATCAGACTCTCCCGATGGTGATCAAATTGCGATGATCGACTACTCACACAAAGGTATTATGTTCTGAACACAGAACAGTAAATTGTTTACTGTTCGAATTTGAATTTTAAATTTAAATCCATGCATGCTGTATATCATATTTAGATCCTAGTGTAGGGTAAACACATGTTAATTAATTTGATTAATTAATATTTTTCACTATAAAATCATAATTTTGAAAAAATTTTAAAATTATCATTTTACCCCTGTACTGAATTTTGCTTCACCTCTTCCTCTTGAAGACCCACTTACACCCTATGGGTTTTACTCCTTCGGGTGGGTCAACCAATGTCCACACATCGTTGACCTTCATGGACTCCATTTCGGATTTCATGGCCTCTAGCCATTTCTCAGAGTCAGGTCTCTGCATTGCATCCATGTAGGTGATCGGATCCTCATCATTTTCATCAAGTTCGACAGGATCGCCGTCCGGATCAAGAAACCATAGTATCTGTCCGGTTGACTGGTACTCTACCAGATCGCCTTAAGGGTGCAGGAACAATGGGCTCCGGATCTGATCTAACCAAATTGGTTCAGGTTCAGCAACTTGTGTCAGTTTTTCCACCTGCCGAACTTCCTCAAGTTCGACCTTAGAGGCAACAGTCCCTTCACCAAGGAACTTCTTTTCCAAAAAGATTGCTTTAAGGCTGACAAACACCTTTTGCTCATCAGCTAGGTAGAAATAATACCCTTTGGTCTCTTTTGGGTACCCTATGAAATAACACTTGTCAGACCTAGGTCAAGCTTGTCGTAATTAAACATTTAACATAAGTCGGACACCCCCAAATCCTAAGGTGCGAGAGTACTGGCTTACGTCCTATCCATATCTCATATGGCATTTTGGTTACAGACTTACTCGGAACCCTATTTAGAAGGTAACAAGCCGATTCGAGCCATATCCCCAGAGGGAGATCGCAGACCAGCAAACCCCATCATGGATCGAACCATGTCCAACAAGGTCCGATTCTCCTTTCAGACACACCATTATGCTGTGGTTTCCAGGAGGAGTCCACTGAGAGAGAATCCATTCTCTCAAGATATGTCAGAAACTCATTGGAAAGGTATTCACCTCTTTGATCAGATCGAAGAGTTTTTAATCACTTTCCATTTATTTTTCTACCTCATTTCGAATAGTTTGAACATTTCAAATGACTCTGACTTATGCTTCATTAAGTAGACATACCCATACCTCGATAGGTCAGTCTGTGAAGGTTATAAGTAGAAATATCCACCTCTTCACTTGAGCTCATGGGTCCATACATGAGAATGTATCAGACCCAAGAGTTCACTGGCTCTGCTACCATTTTCCAGTAAAGGTGATTTGGTCATCTTCCAAAAGACAGAACTCACAGGTTGGAAGTGATTCACAATCACCAACTTCAAGAATTCCTTCTTGAGCCAACCTGTTTATCCTGTTCTTATTGATATGACCTAGCCTACAGTGCCAAAGGTAGACTTCTGACATATTTTCTATTCTTAGGGGTATTACGGAGTTTGAACCACATTAACAGGCTTGATAGTAAGTAAATTCTATTATTTAGTTGTCCAACAAACATTGTAACACCATCAAAATGATATTGCAAATATTTTCTTTTATTAAAATTATAACTGTACATGGCCAAAAGCTACAGAAATAATATTTAATAAAAACTTGATAATAGTGACATTCACTCAGAATTATATTACGAGAATTGATTACAAGGTTCATGATTCCTAAAGCTAACTGAAACTTTGTTCCATCTCCAACGTTCAGAACCTCTCGCCTTCATCAAATCTCCTACTGACCTGCAGACCCTGCATCGAATTACAGATATGATAAGGCTTTCGGTATCCAATACCCAGCTAGTATCACAAATGAAAAAGTTGCAAGGTGTTATCATATAATTACCTTGCTTCTTCTTCAGCCTGTTCGGTCCAGGGAGGCAATGTATAGAGGACAGTTCCTCTTCCAGTGCCCCTGCTTCTTGCAAAAGAAGCACTCCGCCTGGCTCTGGTCGGGCTTGCCTTCTTGGTCTGACCCTGTGCAGACGTCCCAGCATGCGGCTGCACCTTCTTATTCTTCTTCTTCTTGTTCTTCTTCCCTTTCTTAAAGGGTCGACGACCAGAAGAAGACCCTCCCACAACATTCACCGACTCCTTATGGAGCTGGTGGTCCTTCTCAAAGTTCTGCAGCAACCCAACAAGCCGTGGTAGTTCACTGCAGGCTTTGTCATGAAAATGAGTAAGAAGGGGAGGAAGGACTTGGGCAAAGAATTAAGGATCGCATCCTTACCGAGCTGCTGTGCAAGGGAAAGCCCAGTTTACTTAGGCGCTCAATCATTTCGATCATGTACAGTACATGATCAGACTGAGGCCCCATCCCTCTATCGAGCATTGAAAATGCACAACTAGTTTTTGCCTTTCAACGTCGTCAGGCATGCCAAAGGAGTCGGTCAAACATTTTAGCATCTCCTGTGGCTGGACTTTCTTGAACCTGTGCGGCTGAACTCACTCATTTCATTGCGCAGCATTAATGCACCGAATGGTGTGCGGTCGTTAGCCACTTTTGTAGTATCTCGGACCTTCCCTCTAGGTCATGGGTCTGGCTCCTCAGTGCCGGATCCTTACTACATAAAGATCCATTCATGCTCAAGGATGATTTTTAATTTTGATACCAGCTATCAAAATTAGGTCCATGAGCTATTCATTATCTAATAATGATCCGGGAGGACAGGGTAGTAGCATAGCTGCATAAAGAAAAATCAGACTTTTTAGTATATAAATTATTAATACTAAAGACTTGGACTTTAGTCTAAAGTTTCTCCCAGTATTTTTTACGAACTGTAGCCTCAACCTCCAATTCGAGGAATTACTTTAATTTCTTAGTGGATACTAGAATCCACACAACTACACACGAGCCCAACTTTGGTTGGTCAACCCATGTGTATCTATGGGTAGGTTCATAACCAGTTGTTTCTCTAAACAACTTCTAGTAATTAATTTTGCCCCAGAACCTAATCAGTAGGCTTTGCCTCCACTGAAAAGATCTGTTAGGTCCAACCATTAACATGATTGATTTGTGAATCGACCAATAAATGATCAGGCCCCACTTTGGCCGGCCAACCTGACCACCATCAAAAAGGACTCAACCAATTATCATATATGAATGATAATTCATTAGTCAATAAGCACCAGGCCTTTGGGCCTCAGTGATTATTAAACTAATGGACTCATTATCACTCACTTAATGGGAGGCTATGACTTAGTTATCACTATAACTTAATCATTTTTAGGGACCTAATAATTTTTGAGGATTTTATTAAAGAATAGAAGAAAAAAATTAACCACCAATTTCAATCCTCCCACTGACTTCACCAAGTCAGATTAAAAAGATTAATTAAAGCCGCATTAGGGAGCACCTAAATCAGTCACACTGATTTACCTAATGAATGGGTGAGCCCTAATCACAAGTGATCTAATCAAAACCTAACTCACCAGGTTGGCTAGTAGTGAGATCAGTGGAAGGATATGCCATTAACTCGTCAGGATGAATCACTGCGAGTAGCTTCCCATTAAAACCACTGGTCAGACTGCCGAACTTACCTTAGACACCAATCGCTTCATTAGTTTTAATTTGATCGACTTAGTAAATAGGGTTCCACCGTGTAGCCATGAATTAAGTCTATCTTGTCTAGTTAAAGACCATGGACCCATTCAACTACAACTATTTGGAGTTGGAGTCTAGAGTGTCCTTGACCTAATCTAATTCAACTTTTGATTAGATTTGACAATTACTCTAATTTAGTACATTTCTTTAAGCTAACCTTAGGTCTAACCCAATTATGGACCTAATCCATCTAACCCATTGACCCACAAGTTTATGCAATTGTCTTAGTCTTAATTCACAATTCTAGACCAACTAGACAATACTTAATTCTTTTAATTAAGTATTTGGGCTGATGGGTCAGGGTTTGACATTTCGAAAATAATTTTTAAATTTGAAAGATTTTATTTTCTGTTCACCAAATGTGTTGACTCATTTCACAATGGATCAGCACATTTCATAAACAGCAATCCTATTGCTAATTACATAACAAAAATAACTCAATCAAAATAAATCATGAATATTCCTTTAGATCTAATCTAACACATTCATGATAAATTTAAATTGAACCTTTACAATTAAGTCTTTCACTCTTCATCTGCATGGGATATAATCGCATCGGCACCCCTACCCCATAGGAGAACCCCATCGAATGGAGGAGAGGGCCTTTAAACCCTACTTTTCTCCTATGACCGACGACCATGGCAACCAACCCAATTAGACTACTTGCTACTTGGATCAAGTATATCTAAATATACCAATTTCAAAATTTAAATTTCAAATTTTAAATTTAAATTTCAAATTTTTATTTAAATTTTAATTTAATTTCAAATTTTTAAATTTCAATGATTAATTTGAAATTTTAAATTTTAAATTTAAATTTTGAATTTTAAATTTTAAATTTTTAAATTTCAAAATTTTTCAAAATTTCAAATTTGAATTTTGAATTTAATTTTAAATTTAAATTCAATTTAAATTTAAACTTTTAGATTACTACTTAATCTATGCATGCAAATGTATATTATATTTTAGAACCTGCTCTGATACCATTTGAAGTGAATTCAGTGCAGGGGTAAAATGGTAATTTTAAAATTTTTCAAAATTATAATTTTACAGTGAAAATAATTAATTAATCTAATTAATTAAATTAATGTATTCTACCACAAGGATCTAAATATGATATATACAGCATATATTTAAATTTAAAATTTTAAATTCTACAGTAAATATTTACTGTTATGTGTTCAAACACATTACCTTCTGCAGGTAGTTGATCGCGCAGTCTGATCACCGTCGAAAAGGTTTGATCATTGTAATGCAGTCCACAGTATGTCTGGCCTCTGCAGATCATCCATACAAACTCCGATCTGATCGGCTCCTCACGAAAGCTAGTTCGTTGCAGAATCCTTTCGAGCTGATGCTTGATCGAACTCCTTCGATCTTGATCTGTCAACTTCTCGATCTCTGATCATCAGTAGATGTACTTGAGAGGTTGATGAAGCTCTCCTGAATTGTGGGCTCATGAACTCGTAGCTCACTTTCTCACTTCCGAACCCTAGGCAGAAACCTAGGTCACAGAAAAACCTTGCGCCCACTTTCTTTCTTTTCTTTCCTTTTCTTTTTTTTTCTCATGCAAAAGCTTTCTCACACCACCTTATCTCTCTAGGATAAATGTTGCATGCCCTATCTTCTCTTCTTTTTAAAACGTGCAAACGATCTTGGCATTTTACCACATGAGAGGATAAGATAGTGGTTGCTCACTTGAATTCAAATCGAATTTGAATTCAAATGCCAACCAACCATTTATCCCTTCCATGAGAAGAGGCGTTGGGCTTTTGTGCTGGAGTGTTACACGAGAAACCTTTTCTCAGTGAGAAGTGCGCACAAATAAAGGGTGGCGCAGATTGTTACCATTCAAATTCAAACATCCTTTGAATTGAATGGCCAACCATCCATCTTATCCATTCAATGGTGCACAAAGAGGGGGTGGGAAGGCTTTCATGGAAAAATTCATGAGAACTCATTTCTCGTGAATTCAAATGGCGTAGGTGAAGTGAGGTGGGCAGGAGATAGTCAAGGTGGTTTCAAATCTAATTGAACCAACCTTATCAAAATAGGTTAGGCACAATTAGACTAATTAAACCCCACAATTAGGCTTAATTAGGCTCAATAAAATTTAATCAAATCAGAATTGACTAAGCCCAACCCCTGATCAAATCAGGGACCAAACCACCTCGATGATTAGGTCAACTCTTAACCTAATCGGGTCAAACCAACTGAATCCAATTCAATTGACTTGATCCAAAAATAATCACTCATCAAATTGAGTTAATTAGATCAAATCACTAATAAACCTCTCATAAATACTGAGTCCAAATTCGATGGGCAATCGGGCATCAAATCCATCGATATGAAACCTGATGAAGAGTCCCAATCAGTGGGACTCTTGACCCGTACCCAAAATGTGTGGAACTCATGATCAGAGAATCCTGATTTTCATAGAGTCTCAGATAGTAGTCAAGTCCCGAGCATTAGGACTCTTGGTCAAGAGTCCCATCCAGTGGACTCTTCACCAGCATCAGATCAGATAGGAACCTCTAATGTGTGTGACCCCGAGGTTCGAACCTAAGCCGGTAGCACAGAACCAATTTTATACTAATCGAAGTGACCATCTAGCAATGGTACCCGATATTTGGATAGGTCAAATAGTCGCAATCACAACATTCAAACCTACTGAATATGGTTACTGTATAATTCATCCCTTTTGACCCCTATGTATAGGATGACTCAGGGTTAAACTATCAACCTGATTAGATCATCCGAATATGCTCAACTCAAATAGTTTTGTGACTCCTCACTAGACAACCTGGTCAAGGTTTTGCTAAATTGAAACACGACTGTACACAGCTCTTGAACTGGAGTGGTCAATCCCATCTTGACACACGCACGACAAGTCAAGTACTTGACTACACCCAGCAGCCTTCCATCACTGAATTAGAAATTCAGTAGTTCAGTGCTTAAGTGCAGTGAGTTGCTTGCAAGTCACCATGGCGGTCTCAGATCGGAGGACAGTTATATCCATATCCCATCAGAGCAAATCTTGACAGTAGAAAAAGCTCCAGAGTCGGTCACGTTCAATACAGATGTACCCTTACATCTTACCTGTATGCCATACCAGTGTCTCCACACTCTTTGGTTAAGAGAACAACCAACCCATATAGCACACAATGACCTATGCTTGATAAACATTGTTGTCCTTGGTAACAACGTATCATTTGTCATGAACAAGTTTAAGGACTAAACGACAAATTCTCCTTTGTCGAGTCTAAATAGTCCTAAGGACTTCACCACAACACAGGAGTTTATTAGAAGATGAAATAATTTGTGATAAAAAATACCAAAATATCTTTTATTTAATTTATAATTTATATACTAATACAAGAAAGAGCACAACCATCAACAGGCTGACGATTGGCTTTGGGATACTATTCCCAACAGCAAGGCCATGTGGGATGTCCCAATATATAAGGGAGCAAGAGACGTGTCATGGAACCAAAGGGCACCAACCTTTGGCACTCCACTTTCTCATGCAGTGAATAAATTCACCATGTAGAATTATGGTGCAAGAGAGCCTTCACACAGAAGGACTCTCCCTCTTCTGCATGCCATAAAATTTTATTTTAATTAGAATTAAATCATGAGAGATCAGGTTGAAAAATTAAGGCAACGCGTTAAGATAAGAGTCTTCATGAAGAAGGACTCTTCATCTTTACATGCTAAATGAGTGGGATGGCAATTAATTTTTCTTTGGCTGGGCATAGAGGAGTCCTTCTCCACTTGGGTTCCAAATCTAACCCATAAAATTTACATTAAACTCTAATTAAATTAGACCAAGGCCAAATCTAAAGTGTGTAACTTATTGGATTCCAAATCTAGCCAGCAGTAGATCAAGACTTTCGACGTAACCCTAATCCAATTAGATTAGGTCACCCGAAGAGTCCCAATCAACTAGGACTCTTCTTAATTGATTTTAGAGTTAAACTCTTTTAATTCTAACGAGTCCATAATCATGATTGATGTCTAACAATGTGTCATGACTATCTAAAAGATTTAAAATTTTGATGAAAAATTATCAAAATACTCTTCAGTGGTAAGTCACCGTGTAATTGAATCCTTCAGTCAAACAACATCTCAAATGAGCTATGGGTATGGAAATATATCAAACCCAACGACTTATCTAAAGATGATGATTCAGTTGATGATACATTAAAAAATCTTTTCTAATTATCATCCTACTTTGGCTAAAGACTTTCAGGATCACCAACCTATGAGATCACACAGAAAGTTTGCTCTCCTTATTAGAAGTGACTAATCCCTTATTGATCACTCACAACCTCCATACATACTTCACTATATACAGGACACCCCATATAAGGATCAGAGATCAAGTTAGAAAGTAAATCAAAATATAGATCCATGTACACAAGGTACCATCACGATCTCAGGTCAAAAGATCACTTACACAACTTCCACTAGAGAATCATCAATTGACATGTAAATAAAACTCCATATGATATTCTCTCACAGGTCTATTCAATAAACTCATTCTCTAATGAGCACCCAAATCCTTGTATTAGTATCATCAAATAATGGTTGTGAGATCAACCACTCTCATTTCTGAGCATACATAGGACATGCAAGTCTTATCAGTATCATTGATCCCTAACTCATAAACCAATGATTAAAAATATTTTAGATCATGGCTATCAAAGATTTAGATCTCACTGACGTGATCTTATCACGTCCCTAAAATTATTGTCCAGACCTAAGGGTTCATTATAATCTTAAAAAAATAAGATGCAGCATATAATAAATCAAAGAATATCTATTTGTTAATAATATAAATATCAATTATATGAGTCTGGAAGATAAATTATAAAAAATATTCTATCGCATCCCATATGCGATTGGCTCGTAGGATAATACTCTTTCAATCTCCCACTTGCACTAAAGCCAATCACCCCTATACTTGATACCCATGCTATCAAGGTGGCGGTCAAACTACTGCATTGACAAGGTCTTAGTGAATGGATCCGCTATATTGTTCTTGGTGTCAACTCGCTCCATGGTTGTCGGTGCAGAATTCTGCCGATACTGGAGAAGCTATAGTTGAGATGACCACGGCCACCATCGAGACCTGTAAGAAAAGTCTAAACCAGAGTTGGGGGTGCTCCGGCAAGACCCTCCGACGCTCAAGTTAGTACTCTGCTTCAACAGAAATGGAGTGCTCAAATAAAATTTTGACAGAGTTTCGAGATAGAGTTTTGAGCTTAGAGAAGAACGTATCTGGGGGTCCCTTTTTATAGACGGAGAGCATAACTGATTGACAGCGACGTCTGTAACCACCTGGTAGTGGGCCGTTTAGGGCCACGTGGAGTTTGTTATAGAGAGTAGTGGCGTCAGGGGGCCGTTTAGGGCCACATGGAGTTTGTTACGGAGAGTGGAGTGGTGTCCGTTATCGCGACTTGCCAGAGGTGGCGGAGCCATGCGAAATCCATTACAGAGAGTGGAGTAGGGTAGTGGCCATTATCGTGACTTGCCAGAGAGTTCGGATCTGTCGGCTGAAGCTCGGCTGGGATGTCTGATGGAGCGGAATGGCTCTCTGTCTCATCGATCTAAGAGAAGCTTGGATGTTTTCGAGGTTGCTGATGGGTCTACTATTGTTGGGTGCCTAGAGCGCTGATGCTGCAGGTGGGAGTCATCTGTTGTAGAAGCTTGGATAGGGACTTTTTGTTGGAGAAGTCCGATTTCATGCGAAATCCGACAGAGGGTCGGTCGGCAGTGGACTTCAGATGGCGTTGGGGAGATTCGTCTGCTGGAGGGGTCTGGAGGATCCTATGGAAGTCCGGTTGGCATTGTTGAAGTCCGACTGATGCTATTGAAGGTTGATGGCTGGGGAGGTACGGCAGACACCGGAGGTGGTTGGCCATTGTAGAAATTTTGCTGCTGGAGCCCATCTGTTGTAGAAGTTCATTTGGAATCCATCCGCTATGGAAGTCCAGATGGAGTCCAGTTCTTGTAGAAGGCTGAAAGGAGGCCGCTTATTGTAGAAGCTCGATCGAAGATCGATTGTCGTGGAAGCTTGGAGTAGTGACCTGGCCGATGGAGCCTATTCCATTGTAAAAGATTGTCTGGGATCTGTCCACTATAGGAGCTCGGCTAGGATCCGGCTATGAAGAAGCTCGGTTGAAGTCTGCTTGTAATAGAAGTTCGGAAGGAATTTGTTTACAGTAGAGGCTCAGATGGATTTCACTTACAGTTGAGATCCGGGGTAGACCGCCTGCAGTAGAAGTTTGGAGTAGACTGCTTGTGGTAGAAGTTTGAAGTAGAGATCCGGTTGGTGGAGCCCTTTCGTTGTCGAAATTCATCTGGGATCCATCCACTGTAGGAGTTCGACTGAAATCCGATTCTCGTAGGAGCTCGGATGGAATCCGGAAGGTGGTCGACCACCGTAGAAACTTGGATAGAGTCTGGTTACTGTAGAAATCCCATTGTCGGAGAAGCTCAGACATTGACGAAGTCTGAAACAAGTTCGGAATAGAGTTGTCTGTGGCCGGAAGAAGTCTGAAAGAGATTCGGAGAATAGTCGATCCCTATAGAAAATCGACTGATAGTGAAGTCCAGAGAGCATTTGGAGCAGTTCGGTAGATGAATGGAGAAGCTCATTGTCGGAGAAGTCCGAATGGTATTATGAAAGCTCGGACGGTCAAGGGAGTTCAGAGACACACCACACAAGGTCGGAAGCCGAAAAAGCCCTAGAAGGGTCGGCCTTTTACAAACTTTGGCTGGGGGTATTTTATACCCAACAATGGTCATATCGCATCTTTTGACTATTTTCTGAATGAGATGGAACCATATTAGGATGTCCATGAATTTATGATGAGACCTTGGTTCTTTGGCTTGAGTAACTACCCCAGTATTATCACAATAAAAGGATACTAATTGTTCAATCTCTGAAACTACATCCAATTTTATGATGAATTTCTTCATCTAGATGGCCTCCTTAGTAGCCTCACTAGCAGTAATATACTCAGCCTCAATGATCGAGTTAGCAACAGTTTGCTGTTTGGAGCTTTTCCAACTTACTGCACCACCATACAGAGTGAACACATATCCAGATATAGATTTGCTATCATCTGGATCAGATTAAAAATTAGAATCAGTATAACCTTCTAGTTTTAAATTAGATCCATCATATATTAAAAAAATATCTCTAGTCCTTTTCAAGTACTTGAGTATATTTTTAATAGCTTTCCAATGATCCTCCCCGAAATCAACTTGAAATCTGCTTACAATGCCCAAGGCATAAGCCACATCAGGCCTAGTACATAACATAGCATACATAATTGATCCTAGAGCAGAAGCATAAGGAATAGAACTCATTCTATTTCTCTCTTCAGGTGTCTTAAGAGACATCTTTTTAGAGAGTTGTATGTCATGACCTATGGGTATGTAACCTCTTTTACTTCCCTCCATGTTGAACCTTTTCAACACAAAGTCAATGTACCTAGACTGGGACAAGCATAGCATCTTTTTTGATCTATCCCTATAGATCTTTATACCTAGTATATAGGACACCTCATCCAAGTCTTTCATGAATAATTTTTATGATAGCCATGTCTTGACCGATTGCAACATTAGGATATCATTCCCAATGAGCAGTATATCATCCACATATAAGATCAAGAAGATAACAACACCCTCACTAGTCTTCTTGTACACACAAAGTTTATCCATATTTTTGATGAAGCCAAACGGTTTGACTGTCTCATTAAAATGGATGTTTCAGCTCCTCGATGCTTGTTTTAATCCATAAATGGATCTATTCAGCTTGCATACCTGGTTTGCTCTCCCACTAGAGACAAATCCCTCTAGCTGAGTCATATAGACTTCTTTCTCAAGGTTTTTATTAAGAAAGACAGTCTTGACATTCATCTATCAGATTGTTAGATTCCGATGGCACAACGGAAGGATTAGGTGTTTAAAATTTTCATTCAAAACACCCAATGCACCGAAAGCCCTAATACCCAGAAACTCTTGACTATAATAATCAAAGCATAATAAATATAAATTAGGATAAGAAGAATACCTATAGTGCTCATCCTAATTTTCACAAGGTGTCCAAGTATCCGTCCTCCAATGGTGATCCACATGAAAATCAAACCAAAGACAGCGCTCCTTCTTCACCTTGCTTCAAGAGTTCTAACCCCTAGAACTCGCTAGCCTTGTACCGATCAAGTTTCTTCAAGAACCTGACCTCACCCTCTTTGATTCATCGGATATCCAGCACCCCAGCCTATTTATAGCCACTAGAGAGATACCAAAAGAGAGGGACATGCCTTATCTCAAAAGGCTTATCTGATCTGATTATCAGAGATAAGAGGTCCTTCAAGTAGAAGGACTCTTATCCATGATACATCGATCAGCACCCTGGTTTGCGCGCGTGTAACCAAAGAAAGGATGTTTTCACATCCCTTCTTAAATCAAAAAAATCCTCAAAAATCCATGTAGATTGAAAATTTAATCTAAATTCAAAAAATTAAAAATAGTGATAAAATCCTCATAGAAAGATGCTATGCTCGCACCTCTTCACGTGAGTGCTGATCACCACACGCACAGGCATTAAAACCGACTTATGGCATCTGTGTGGCATCTAGATAAGTCTGAAAAAATTCCAAAAAAAATATTAAAAATATCTTATCAAATGTATAATGTTATCACTAAAAATTGTTCCAATCTAAAAGTATTTTATAGGGAGAAGAACTCTCCAAATCATAGAGAGATGCAACACTTCTGCGTGCATGCACGAGACATCCTTCTTTTTCTAATTTTTTCTCTTCCTCAAAAATTTTTAAAAAAATATATCTCATACTTTGACATATGTACCATAGGATGGAGGGTGATATGAGCTACCATACATAATTTTAATCTCATAAAAAATAATATATTTTCTTCTGCCCATGCCAACACTTGTATGCAGAACCTGTTTTGCACCAAGAGTCCACCATAACTTAGACTCTTCATAATTAGTGTTAACATGGATGTGGTGCCCCAATTTGGGCTGCTTCTAGGTGATATGATCTGACCCAAATGTCTACCAAATTGGGCTAGCTAATTAGCAAGGGATGGGACCAAATTGGTCTCCAAAGGAGCAAGGGTTTCCACACGTGCTAACATTCTTACCAGAACCCTGATTGAATCCAAAATTTCAATCAACCTTTTTCAAAAGGGTCCTTGGCTAATTTTTATATGTGTATGATCCATTGGGTTCCACATCTAGCTGGCAGTAGGTTTGGACATAAGTTGATCAAATTTGATTAGATTTCAATCTAATCGATTTTGGTCTAATCGAGCTAACCCGAGTTCAATAATTAGAATCATTTCTAATTGGCAATCGAATTAAACTCTTTAATTCGGTCAAAAATTTATAAGTCAAGATTGACATCTAGCAACGTATCATAACTATCCAAAAGATATGAAATTTGATAAAAATACCAAATCTACCCTTCAGTGACAAATTGCCATGCAATTCAATCCTTCAATCATCCTTGCACCCTGAATATGTTTATGAGTATAGAATCATGTCAAACTCAAACACATATTCATATCGATTCTCAATTAATCAATAATGACTCCAATAAAGAAGTATTAGAAACTCTTTCTAATCTCCTTCCTACTTTTGACCAAAAGACTTTTCTGAGTCATCTAGGATTGAGAATATATAGGATGCGATCTCCTCTTACTAGGAGTGATCGATTCCATATTGACCTACTCACAACCTTCATACACACTCCACCAAATCCAGAACACCCCGTACATGTCTTAATGCCATGTCTGGATATGAACCAAAATATGGGTTCATATGCACAAGATTCCATGGTGGTTTCAGGTCTAAGGATCACTTGCACAACTCCCACGTAAAAAATCATCTTTGACATGCAAATAAGGTTTCTATTAGATGTTCTCTTTCATCGAGTCAATTCAGTGAACACATTTCTCAAATGAGCACCCACATCCTTGTATTAGTGTCTCACACAAGTGGCTAGTGAGATCTGCCACCCTCTCCATTGAGCATACATAGGATGTGCCAGTCTATCTGGAACATTGATCCCCGACTCAATGCTCCTACAGTCAGAAAATATTTAAGATTAGGATTTTAGGTCTCACTAGCATGACCCATTCATATCTCCTAAAATCATTATCCTAATCTTTGGGGTTCATCATAATCTTAGACATATTAAGATGCAACTAATATGATAAATCAATGCCTCAAATAATAAATGTCGTTTTATGAGTTAGAAAATTTTAAAGAAAGTCCCATCGCAACACACTTACGATTGGCTTATAGGGCACTCTTCTTTCAATCTCCCACTTGCACTAAAGCCAATCACCTTTGTATCTCATACAATTAAGATGGCAATCATATAGCTACTGTGGTATGACCTTAGTGAATAGATCTGCTATATTGTTCTTTCTGTCTACTTGTTCAAAGACAACATCTTATCTTTAACGAGATGAAAATGTTTAAGGATGTGCTTGGATCTATAATGAGACCTAGGTTCCTTATCTTGAATAACAGCCCCAGTGTTATTACTCTAGAGTGACATCGGTCCTTCAATCTTAGGAATGACTCTTAAATTTATGATGAGTTTTTTCATCCAGATAGCTTCCTTAATGGCTTCACTAGCAGTAACTTACTCTGGCTCAGTAGTTGAGTCAGCTACTATCTGCTGTTTGGAATTCTTCCAACTCACTGCCCCATCCTTTATAATAAACACATACCCTAAATTGACTTGCTATCATCTGCTTTCCAATGATCCTTCCTTGGATCAGCTTGAAATCTACTAGCTATGCCCAAAGCATTAGCTACATCAGGCTTGGTACATAGCATGGTATACATAATTGATCCCACAGCTGAAGCATAATAGATTTTATTCATTTTTTTTCTCTCTTCTGGTGTCTTTAAGACATATTTTCTTAGAGAGACGTATACCATAACTTACAGACAAGTAACCTTTCTTACTTGCCTCCATATTAAATCTTTTTAATATGAGGTCTATGTACCATGACTAGGATAAGTCTAACATCCTTTTAGATCTATCTCTATAGATCTTTATACTCAGTATATAGGATGCTTCATCCTAGTCTTTTATGAAAAACTTATTTGATAGCCAAGTTTTGAACGATTGCATCATTGGGATATCATTCCCAATAAGCAGTACGTCACCGACATATAGAACCAAGAAGACAATAACACTCCCACTTGTCTTCTTATATACACATGGTTCATCTGTATTTTTGATAAAATCAAACTCTTTGACTGTCATATCAAATCGGATGTTTCAGCTCCTCAAATTTTGCTTCGATCCATAGATGGATCTCATTAGCCTGCATACTTGATTTGCTCTTCCACTTGAGATAAATCTCTCTGACTAAGTCATATAGACCTCTTCCTCTAGATTACTTTTGAAAATCGATCTTGACATCCATCTACCAAATTTCATAATCATAGTATGCTGCTATAGCAAGCAAAATCCGGACGGACTTGAGCATAGCCACTGGTAAGAAGGTTTCATCATAGTCAATTCCTTATCTTTGACCTTCGCCACTAACCTAGCTTTGTAGGTTTCTCTTTGGATATCTACTCCGATCTTCCTTTTGAAGACCCACTTGCACCCTATTGGGGTCGTATCCTTAGGTGCCTCAACCAAGGTTTACACTTGGTTGGTATTCATCAAGTCCATCTCAGATTTCATAGCTTCCAGCCATCTGTTTGAGTCTCTACTCATGACAGCTTTCGAATAGGTCAGTGGATCAACATCATAAATGATATTGATTGAATTATCATTCTCAATAACAAAATTATATCTCAAAGATGATTGATGCACTCTATCTAACCTTCAGAGAGGTTTGTATAGTGGATATACCTTATCCTTGGATACTTTTGATTAAGGATCTTCTTATGGTCCAACCACTGATATTTCTGGATTGGTTTGTAGATCAAGAACATTTATAAATTCAATATTCCTCCCACTGCCTCCTTCTTGGATAAATTCATATTTCAAGAAAGTGGCGTGCCTACTAACAAACACCTTTTGTTCAGTAAGATGGTTGAAATAGTATCCATTAATTTTCTTAAGATACTCTACAAACCTACACTTGTCTGATCTAGCACTAAGCTTATGTTCAAAAAATATTTTTGACATAAGTAGGACAGCCCAAAGTCTTAAGATGTTTAAGATTAGGCTTCCTTCCATTCCATATCTCATATGGAGTGCGTGCAATAGATTTTGAAGGTATTTTGTTTAATATATATGTGGCAGTCTCTAGGGCATTATCCCTAGAAAGATATTGGGAGATCAATGAAGCATATCATGGACCACATCATATCCATCACAGTATGATTTCTCCTTTCTACTATACCATTTAACTGAGGCATATTAGGAGGGATCCATTCAGAGAGAATACCTTTACTTTTAAGATGATCAAAAAATTTAATGGATAAGTATTCTCCTCCTCGATCAGATCAAAGAAGCTTGATAATTTTTTTCAGTTTATTTCTCAACCATACCTTGGTACTCCTTGAACTTATCAAAGGCTTCGAATTTATGTTTCATAAGATACACATATCCGAACCTTAATAAATCATCTATAAAGATCAGAGTATCTTTTTCTGGCCTGAGTTGTTATCGATCTATATACATCTATATGTACTAGAACTAACAACTCACTTGTCCTCTCTCCATATCCAGAAAATAGAGTCTTGATCATCTTACCCATGAGATAAAATTTATAAGTTCTCAATGATTCATAATCATTTGGGTCAAAGAATTCTTCTTTGTATAACTTGTTTATCCTTGACTCACTAATATAACCAAGGCGACAATGTCAGAGATATGTGACATCCACATTTTTTCTCTTTCTTTTCTTATTTTTTTTAATATAAAATTTTTTTTTTGAATGCAAGAATTAAAAGATTATTATCAATATAACCACTGTCATAAAATTCATTAGAAAAGAAATGGAGTATCCATTTTCCATTAACTTTATTTTATAATCCTATTTTAATAATAAAGATATAGAAATAATATTTTTAATGACCTTTGACATGAATAATAGTCTTTTAATTCTAAAGTTTTGTCCGAAGGTAAATCAAGCATACAGGTTCCCACAGCCTCTGCGCTAATGGACTCTCCACTTGCGCCATAAAGCTCGAGGTTATCTTTTTTTAGATCTTTGATATTCTGTAGTTGCAGTAATGAACTACAAAAGTGCAATCCACAGGTGGTATCTAATATCCAAATATCAGAATCTGAATCACTCAATAAAAAATAGATCTATATCATATACACATCTTTTGATATTACACTTGCACCCTACTTCAATCTTACAAGATTATTCTTGCAATTATACTCTTAATTTTTAAATTTACCATAAATAATATCTATACAGACATCATTACCTTCTCATTATTACTGACGAAACTAGGGTCAGAAATATCGAGAATATCAGAGTTCTTTTCTGATATAAACCTAATTTGTAAGTTCCTCAATCAATCCACATAGTTGTATCGATCAACATAGTTTTATTTATGGTATCATGGGGTGAAAATAAAGAAGTCATAATGTAAACTTAAATCTACATAAAATAATAGTATAAACAGACCACTCATGTTTGACATGCATAACTAGATGAGGACTTTTAAAACTAGTTATGTCTCTCACTATTTTATCAGGTACTATAGCCCTCTCTTATGGCAAATAAGATATATTTTATATATATCTTTAGTGGGATTGAGACCCTAATTCCTCATAATAATCTTGTGTTAACACAACAAACCCTTATGAGTTCATAGGTAGGAAACTCTTTCCAATTATATCTCATGTAATTCTTAATATTTTATCCTGGTCTCTAAAATATTATTAGCCTTGTGTTAACATAACAAGCTATAATATTTTAGTTAAGTAAGATCCTTCATTTCAATATAGTCAAAATCAAATATAATTGTCCTTGTGTTAGCACAACAAAGCAGTATATTTAAAATTACTGTAAGCATCTTTTATACACCAGGATTATGTTATATCAATCCTTATAACAAGCCTTATAGTAACACAACAACTAGCCATAGTTCATGATGTAACATTAACCCAGCATGAAGGAAGGCCTTTAGTAGTGTTTAACATACTAAGCTACCTTCATTCAAGATTCGAACTAATCTAATTGATCAGAAAAGTGTTAAGATTGGTGGGGGTCCTCCCATTGCTTTTCTTAGATACCAATAAAATTGGCCAGGTCAGTAATAGAACCAATTAAATAACCACCGCACTTGAAACACTCCTTAGACACCAATCAATTAATCAATTCAAGAAAATAGATCAGCTTCTGGTTCACAACACTATGACTTAATATGATTTTTATGAGAATTTTAATGGTTTCAAGCACATCCTAATTCAATCTATCACAAGAATATACTGTAATAGTTTTATCTTAATAATCATAACAACAAATTATGGCATCTTATCATATCTCTAAGATATGGAAGCAGAATCATACAATATGATTATAACTAAACATCTCAAGCATATCATATATGCATGAAGTTCTAATAATATGCATGAATATAAAACTCTTTTTTCACAGTTCTTCTTCTTAAAACATCACAGTGGCATCCCTACACACCATAAGAGTACCCTATTGAATAGGAAGAGAGGGTCTCTGAACCTACTTGCTCTTATGATCGGACGGTCTAGTGATGAACTCCAATTAGAGAACTAAGCTACTAAGAAAATTTTATACATACATCATGTATTTTATATTTAAAATATATCTCTAAGACATGATAGGATTTGGATGTTCAATCGGGTTCAACCCTTGATCCGACTTGAACCAAACCAAAAACACATGCTTGATCACAATCAAGATAATAATTTAATCTTTGATTATATAAATAAAGATAGGCACTGATACCACTGTTGGGTTTTGGTGGCACAGTGGAAGGGTTAGGTGTTTAAAATTTTTATTCAAAACACCCAATGCATTGGAAGCCCTAATGCCCAGAAACTCTTGACTATAATAATCAAAGCATAATAAATATAAATTAGGATAAAAAGAATACCTATAGCGCTAATTCTAATTTTTATAAGGCATCTAAGTGTCCGCCCTTCAATGGTGATCCACCCAAAAATTGAATCAAAGACAGCACTCCTTCTTCACCTTGCTTCAAGAGTTTTAGCCCTTAGAACTCGACTAGCCTCGTACCGGTCTAGTTTCTTCAAGAACCTGACCTCACCCTCTTAGAACCTACTCTGGACTTCTAATTCTTCTTCTTTAGGGCCCTTACAACCCTTGTTAGGATCAGATAAGGTTTTGTCTTAAATCCCAAAGTCTTGTCCTAAAACTAAGATAGGTTGTAAGAAAGAAAGGAGAGCAACAAGAGAGAAATTGGAAACCCCTCTTCGATTCATTGGATACCCAATACCCCAACCTATTTATAGCCACTAGAGAGACACCAAAAGAGAGGGACATGCCTTATCTCAAAAGGCTTATCTGATCTGATTATCAGAGATAAGAGTTCCTTCAAGCAGAAGGACTCTTATCCATGATACATCTACCAGCACCCTGGTCTACGCACATGTAACCAAAGAAGGGATGTTTTCACATCCATTCTTAAATTAGAAAAATCCTCAAAAATTCATGTAGATTGAGGATTCAATCTGTATTTCAAAAGTTGAAAATAGTGATAAAATTCTCACAGAAGGATGCTATGCTCGCACCTCTTCATGCAAGTACTGATCACCACATTCACAGGCATCAGGACCGACTTATGGCATCCGTGTGGCATCCAAATAAGTCTGAAAAAATTATAAAAAAATTATTGAAAATATATTATCAAATGAAAAATATTATCACCAAAAATAATTCCAATCTAAAAGAATTTGATAGGGAGAAGGACTCTCCAAATCACAGAGAGATGCGACACTTTTGCGCATGCGTGCAAGACATCCTTCTTTTTCTAATTTTTTTCTTTGTCAAAAATTTCAAAAAAAATATATCTCATACTTTGAGATGTGTACCAGAGGATGGAGGGTGATGTGAGCTACCACACAAAATTTTAATTTCATGAAAAATAATATTTTTTCTTCTGCCCATGCCAACAGTTGTATGCAGAACCTGTTTTGCACCAAGAGTCCACCACAACTTGGACTCTTCATAATTGGTGTTAACATGGGATGTGGTGCCCTAATTTAGGATACTTTTAGGTGATATGACCTGACCCAAATGTCTACCAAATTGAGCCAGCTAATTAGCAAGGGATGGGACCAAATTGGTCTCTAAAGGAGCAAGGGTTTCCACACATGCTAGCATGCTTACCGGAACCCTGATTGAATCCAAAATTTCAATCAACCTTTTTTAAAAGGATCCTTGGCAAATTTTTATATGTGTGTGACCCATTGAGTTCCACATCTAGTTGGCAGTAGGTCTAGATATAAGTTGACCAAATTTAATTTGATTTCAATCTAATCGATTTTGATCTAATCGAGCTAACCCGAGTTCAATAATTAGAATCATGTCTAATTGGCAATCGAATTAAACTCTTTAATTTGGTCAAAAATCTACAAGTCAAGATTGACATCTAGCAATGTATCATAACTACCCAGAAGATATAGTATTTGATGAAAATACCAAATCTACCCTTCAATGGCAAATTACCGTGCAATTCAATCCTTCGATCATCCTTGCACCCTGAATATATTCGTGAGTATAGAATCATATCAAACTCAAACACATATTCATATTGATTCTCAATTAACCAATAATGACTCCAATAAAAAAGTATTAGAAACTCTTTCTAATCTCCTTCCTACTTTTGGCCAAAAGACTTTTCTGAGTCATCTAGGATTGAGAATACACAGGATGCGATTTCCTCTTACTTGGAGTGATCGATTCCAAATTGACTTACTCACAACCTTCATACACACTCCACCATATCCAGAACACCCCGTACATGTCTTTATGCCATGTCTGGGTATGAATCAAAATATGTGTTCATGTGCACAAGATTTCATGATGGTATCAGGTCTAAGGATCACTTGCACAACTCTCACTTAGAGAACCATCTTTAACATGCAAATAAGGCTTCTATTAGATGTTCTCTTTCATCAAGTTAATTCAGTAGACTCATTTCTCAAATGAGCACCTACATCTTTGTATTAGTGTCTCACACAAGTGGCTAGTGAGATCTATCAACCTCTCCATTGAGCATACATAGGATGTGCCAGTCTATTTGGAACATTGATCCCCGACTCAATACTCCTACGATCAGAAATATTTAAGATTAAGATTTTAGGTCTCACTAGCATGACCCATTCATGTCTCCTAAAACCATTATCCTAATCTTTAGGGTTCATCATAATCTTAGACATATTAAGATGCTGCTAATATGATGAATCAATACCTCAAATAATAAATGTCATTTAATGAGTTAGAAAATTTTAAAGAAAGTCCCATCGCAACACACTTACGATTGGCTTATAGGACACTCTTCTTTCATAGATCTTGTTGGAGCATGATCCCGGCTCCTCCCACAGACCTTGGGTGCAGCAAAACCAGCAACAAACAAATCTGGAGACTTTTGGACTCGATCGAAGGCCCTTGACGAAATCAGCCTGGTTGCTGTTGTTGCCCAGCTATGCAACCCAAGAGGGGGGGTGAATTGGGTTTCTAAAAATTTTAAGCCCAACAAATAACTTATGAAGAACAAAACAATGGCTTTAAATCAATATTAATTACCTAAAGTAGTATTGCAAGGATATAATAAAGAAATAAGATAAAGCGATAAATCACTCCATAAACACAAGGATTTATAGTGGTTCGGTGCTAACCTTGCACCTACATCCACTCCCCAAGATCCCACTTGGGAATTTCAATCCACTATCCTTTGTATTCAACCCGAATACAAGACGTCGGAAACTCCGACACTAGCTATCCCAAGCTAGAATACAAGACGTCGGAAACTCCGACCCTAGCTATCCCAAGCTAGAACACTTGTTTTCCGGGTACAAGCAAACCCAAAACACTCTGATTTCAGGTTCGGATCAACCTTTCCTTGTTTTGGAAATCCTCCAAAAATAAGAGCAAAAACTCACAAAGAGTAAGAATATTTAGAGCACAGATGAATACAATAACAGCTCCTTAAATGAGCAAATATAACAATAAAAGCTTTACTCAAATGAAGAACCCCTTTTTCAGATTTTCTCAAGATGAATGAACGGTTGAACGCTTGAGAAGAGGTTGATTGTTGATTGAAGATCTCTTGAAAGCTTTGAACGATCTCTAGATCAAGGTTGAAATGATAGGCATGAAAAATTCTCTCCTTGAAAGATCTTCCTTTTCTCTTTTACAATCTCTCTGGTATATTGTGGATCCTCTCTCTTTTTCTCTATGGATATTTCGTTGATCTCAGGCTTTTTCTTGCAAATTTCGGATCCTCTCTTCTGTTCTTCGCTTTTTCTTCTTTTTCTCTTCTTATTTGATTTCACGTTTGATCCGCTATTTAATCTGTAATTTCTTTCATCATTTAAAGCATTTTGTAGCATTAGAAGCAAGAGAAAACAATTTAGGCAGATAAAGAGCCGTTAGAGGATTTTTAGGAAGCATAAATGGTAATTAAAATGGGAAAAAAAATAGCCGTTGCTGACATTTCCCGTCGCAGGGGTCGACTCATGAGTCGACTCATGCTTCAGGGGTCGACTCATGAGTCGACCTCTGTTGCAAAAACCAGAGAATGCTTTTCTGGAATTTCTTGGCTCAAATTAGCAGGGGTCGACTCATGAGTCGACTCATGCCTTGTGGGTCGACTCATGAGTCGACTCACAGGTCGTGCCAAGCCAGAAAACTAGCATGCCAAGGAGAATTTTTGCGTGCCAATCAGCTCACAGTGCCATGAGTTGACTCATGAGTCGACTCATGCACTTCAAACCTTCATAACTTCAAAAATATAAGTCCAAACACAATGAAATTTTTACCAATAGATTTCAAATCATTTGTTCTACCAAATGGTACTATCAAATCAGGATTTCAGTGGAATTATAATTTTGCCCTTGAAGAGCATAAGGATTTTTTCATTTTAAAATATTGTATCCCTTCAATCTGCTTTGTAATCATCAAAATCAATCTAGGAGCAACAATCTCCCCCTTTTTGATGATGACAAAACATATGAACAAAAATATTTATGTTAAAGCATTAATTTCAAAAGAATCCATTATAGGTGTATATGCTTGAAAAGAGTATGATTCTTTTGGCATGTAATATAAATGCAAAAATAGTTTGTCCATTTTCTTAAAGACTTAAAAAGGTTATTAGATCATTTTGAGTTCAAGATATATCAGAGCAAGAGAAGATAAATAACATTTTCTATGTATCAGAGCAAAAATAATTTTTACAATGATATCAGAAAAGATTTTATAATGTATCAGAGCAAGAAAATTTTTAATGTATCAGAGAAAATTTCATACAGTATCAGAGCAAATGTTATAATATATTAGAGAAACCTTCACACTGTATCGGATCAAATGTTATCATGTATCAGATCAAGTTGAAAGAAATTGTAGGATGTATCAGAGTAAAACAAATTTCTTATTGATGTATCAAGGTGAGTAAAATTTCAAAAGCAAGTTTGAATATCAGAGCTTATATATA
>NC_025998.2:85334237-85457135 GCF_000442705.2 Elaeis guineensis
CTTCTTGGTAAAATGACCAAGTCACCTTTTACTGAAAAAGGTGAGAGAGCTACTAAGCTCTTGGGCCTAGTACATACTGATGTATGCGGGCCCATGAGCACAAGTGCTAGAGCTGGATATTTCTACTTCATCACTTTCACGGATGATCTATCCAAATATGGATATATCTACCTGATGAAACACAAGTCGGATTCATTTGAAATATTCAAACGATTTCGATGTGAAGTAGAAAAACAAACTGGAAAGAGTATTAAAACTCTTCAATCTGACCGAGGAGGAAAATACTTTCTGGTGAGTTTCTCACATACCTAGAAGAGAATGGGATTCTCTCCCAATGGACTCCTCCAAAAATACCATAGCATAATGGTGTGTTTGGAAGGAGAAATCGAACTTTATTAGACATGATGCGATCCATGATGGGTTTTGCCAGCTTGACGATATCCTTCTAGGGATATGCACTCGAATCGATCTGTTACCTATTAAATAGGGTTCCAAGTAAGTCTGTAATTAAGACTCCATATGAGAAATGGACAGGGCGTATGCTAGTACTTTCACACCTTAGGGTCTGGGGGTGCCCGACCTATTTCAAATGATTAGTTACAGATAAACTCGGACCTAGGTCTGACAAATGTACATTCATAGGGTATCCTAAAGAGACCAAAAGATATTTTTTCTACCATGCTGATGAACAAAAGGTGTTCGTCAGTCTTAAGGTAACCTTTTTAGAAAAAAAAATCCTTGGTTAAGGAATCATTGCCTCTAAGGTTGAACTTGATGAAGTTCAACAAGTAGAATGACCAACACCAACAGCTGAACCTGAGTCGGATTTGATTTGATCAGATCTGGAGCCCAATATACCTGCATCATTAAGGCGATCTGATAGAGTACCGTGTCAATCGGATAGATACTATGATTTTTTGGTCCAAAATGGTGATTCCATCAAACTCGATAAAAATGATGAGGATCCGATCATCTATATGGATGCGATGCAGAGACCTGATTTTGAAAAATGGTTTGAAGCCATAAAATTCAAAATAGAGTCCAAGAAGGTCAATGATGTATGGACATTGGTTGACCCACCTGAAGGGGCTAAATCCATTGGGTGTAAATCGGTCTTCAAAAAAAAGAGGGGCACAGACGGAAAGGTGGAGACCTATAAAGCCTGTCTGGTTGCCAAGGGGTATCGTCAACGTTATGGTATTGACTATGACGAGATATTTTTCTCTATGGCAATGCTCAAATCCATTCGGATAATGCTTGCAATAGCTGCTCATCTAGATTATGAGATCTGACAGATGGATGTAAAGACAACTTTTCTGAATGGAGAGCTAACCGAAAAGGTGTATATGATACTGAAGCGAAATTCAGTGCAGGGGTAAAATGATAATTTTAAAACTTTTTCAAATTATGATTTTACAGTAAAAAAATATTAATTAATCTAATTAATTAATATAAATTTACCCTACACTAGGATCTACATATGATATATAGCATGCATGTATTTAAATTTGAAATTCAAATTCGAATAGTAAACACTTTACTGTAATATGTTCAGAATACAATACCTTTGTACGGGTAGTAGATCACCATAATCTGATCACCGTCGGGAGAGTCTGATCATTGCGATATAGCCACACAGCATGTCTGGCCTCTACGGATCATCCACATGAAGCTCCAGATCTGATCGACTCCTCACAAGTGCTAGCTTGTTGTAGAGCCCTTTTGACGGCTGATGCTGATCGAACTCCTTCGATCGATGTCTGTCAATTCTTTGGATGCTTCGGATCATCAACAGACGTGCTTGAGAGGATGTTGAAGATCTCTCTGAGATTTTGTGAGCTCACGATACTCGTAGCTCACTTTCTCACTTTCTGAACCCCAGGCTAAAACTCTAAGGAACTCACCGGAAACCTTACACCCACTTTTCTTTCTTTTCTTTCTTTTCCTCTTGGAAGGATATGGACTTCCTTCTCACGCACAAGATTCTCATGCCCCAAAATTTTTCTCCAAAAATCTTCTTCTTATTGCATGCCCCTCTTATCCTTTTTTTATAACAACGTCAAACATCTTATCCAAAAGAAAGGATAAAGATGAGTAATTGCACATTTGAATTCAAATCAAATTTTGAATTCAAATGGACACCAACTCATCCCTTATCCACTAAAGGCATGAGGCATGGCTTAAATTATGCATTGAGTGATTTCATGAGAAATCTTTTCTCATGTAATAAATGGGGCGTAAAAAAAGGGATAAGGTGCAAAGATTGATTGCCCATTCAAATTCAAACTTTATTTTAAATTTGAATGGCCAACCAATCATCCTTATCCATTCATATGGCACATTAAAGTGGGGCATGGAGAGGGCTTGGCATGAGAAAATAATTCATGAGAAGTTCCTTCTCATGAATTCAAATGGGTGCAATGGAAGTGAGGTTGCGCATGGAGATTGGGTCAAGGTGGTTTAATTATTTAAACCAACCTAATTGAACCAAATAAGTTAGGTCCAATTAGATTAATTTAAATCCAACTAAATTAGGCTTAATTAAGCTCAACAAAATTCTAATCAAATTAGGAATTGATTAAGCCCAACCCCTGATCAAATCAGGGACCAAACCATCTCGACAATTAGGTCAACTCTTAACCTAATCGGGTCAAACCCAACTGAATCCAATTCAATTGGACTTGATCCAAAAATAATTACTCAATCAAATTGAGTTAATTAGTGATCAAATCACTAATTAAATCTCTCATAAATACTGAGTCCAAATCCGATGGGCAATCAGGCATCAAATTCAGCGATATGTAACCCTGATCGAAAAGTCCCAACCAGTGGGACTCTTGACCCGGTACCCATAATGTGTGAAACTCATGATCAGATAATTCTGATTCTCGATCACTGAGTCCTAAACATGTAGAATTCTACATCAGCCATCAGATCAAATAGGAACCTCTAATGTGTGTGACCCTGCAGGTTCGAACCTAAGCCGATAGCACAAGAACCAATTCCTGTACTAATCAAAGCGACCATCTAGCAATGGTATCCGACGTCCGGATAGGTCGAAGAGTTGCAATCGCAACACTCAAAACCTACATGAATATGGTTACTATATAATTCATCCTTTTGACCCCTGTGTTTAGGATGACTCAGGGTTAAACTGTCAACCCTGATCAGATAATCCGAATCGTGCTCAACTCAAACAGTCCTGTGATTCCTCACAAGAACTACCCTGGCCAAGGTTTTGCTAAATGAAAATACGACTGTACACAGCTTCTAAACTGGAGTGGTCAATCTCATCTTGACACACATACCGACAAGTCAAGTACTTGACTACACCCAGCAGCCTTCCGTCACTGAATTAAAAATTCAGGTAGTCTAGTGCCTAAGTGCAGTGAGTTGCTTGCAAGTCACTGTGGTGGTCTCAGGTCAGAGGGATATTTATACCCATATTCCATCGGAGCAAATCTGGACAGCAGAAATAGCTCCGGAGTTGGTCACATTCAGTGCAGATGTACCCTTACATCTCACCTGTATGCCATACCAGTGTCTCCACACTCATTGGTTAAGAGGACAACCAATCTATATGGCACACAATGACCTATACTTGATAAACATTGTCGTCCTTGGTAATAACGTATCATTTGGTCGCGAACAGATTTAAGGACTAAATGACAAATCCTCCTTTGTCGAGTCTAAATAGTCTTAAGGACTTCACCACAACATAGGAGTTCATTAGAAGATGAAACATTTTATGATGAAAAATGTCAAAATAATTTTTATTAATTCATAATTCATGTACAAATACAAAAATGAGCACAACCGTCAACAGGCTGACGATTGGCTTTGGGACACTATTCCCAATAATCTCCCACTTGGCCTAAAGCCAATCGGTGCAGTATCTAATACCCATCTTCGACTTGTAGTTGTCGAACTCCTTCACCGCAATGGCTTTAGTGAATGGGTCAGCCAGGTTCTCCTTCCCGTCGATCTTCTGAAGATTGACGTCACCTCGATCCATAATTTTCTGGATGAGATGGTAGTGGCGCAGAATATACTTCGTTCGCTGGTGTGCCTTTGGTTCCTTCGCCTGAGCAATGGCTCCAGAGCTGTCACAGTAGAGTAGAACTGGACCAACAAGGGAGGGTGCTACTTCGAGCTCGGTGATGAATTTTCTCAGCCACACCGCTTCTTTGGTAGCATCTGATGCGGCGACATACTCCACCTCGCAAACTGAATTAGCCACTGTGTGCTGCTTGAAACTTTTCCAGCAGATAGCCCCACCATTAAGGGTAAAAAAAATCCCGATACACTTTTACTGTCATCATGATCAGACTGAAAACTAGAGTCTGTAAACCCTATAAGTCTCAAGTCCGATTCACCATAAACAAGCCACTACCCTTAGTATTTCTTAAATACTTCAGGATGGTTTTAACAACCTTCCAGTGATTCTCCCCTGGATCAGATTGGTATCTACTCACTACCCTTAGTGAGTATGCCACATCTGCTCGTGTACATGTCATGGCATACATGATAGATCCCACTGTCGAAGCATATGAAATCCTACCCATACGCTCTCTCTCTTGAGGTGTTGTTGGACAATCCCTCTTCGAGAGAGAAATTCCATGGCCTATGGAAAGATAGCTTTTCTTGAAATTCTCCATGCTGAACCTCTTCAGCATAGTATCAATGTACGTGGACTGAGATAAACCAAGCAACCATTTAGATCTATCCCTATAGATCCTCATCCCTAGGATGTAGGAAGTTTCTCCCAGATCCTTCATGGAGAACTGTGATGACAGTCAAATCTTTATTCTCTGTAATGCAGGGATATCATTCCCGATTAAGAGAATGTCATTCACATATAATACAAGAAATACTACTACTGGACCATTAGCCCACTTATAAATGCATGGCTCTTCTCCATTCTTAACGAAGCCATACGTCTTGATCGTCTTATCAAAATGTATATTCCAACTCTGTGATGCCTGCTTAAGTCCATAAATAGACCTCTGTAGCCTGCACACCTTAGACTCATCTGTGGATGTGAATCCTTCAGGTTGTATCATATACACCTCTTCATCCAGCTCTCCATTTAGGAAAGCTATCTTCACATCCATCTGCCAGATTTCATAGTCCAGATGAGCAGCTAATGCAAGCATAATCCGAATGGATTTGAGCATTGCCATAGGAGAAAATATCTCGTCATAGTCTATACCATAACGTTGACGATATCCCTTGGCAACCAGACAGGCTTTATAGGTTTCCACCTTTCCGTCTGCGCCCCTCTTCCTCTTGAAGACCCACTTACACCCTATGGGTTTTACTCCTTCGGGTGGGTCAACCAATGTCCACACATCGTTGACCTTCATGGACTCCATTTCGGATTTCATGGCTTCTAGCCATTTCTCAGAGTTGGATCTCTGCATTGCATCCATGTAGGTGATCGGATCCTCATCATTTTCATCAAGTTCGATAAGATCATCAACCCGGATCAAGAAACCATAGTATCTGTCCGGTTGATGTGGTACTCTACCAGATCGCCTTAAGGGTGCTTGAACAATGGGCTCTGGATCTTATCTAATCAAATTCGATTCAAGTTCAGCAACTTGTGTCAGTTTTTCCACCTATCGAACTTCATCAAGTTCGACCTTAGAGGCAACAGTCCCTTCACCAAGGAACTTCTTTTCCAAAAAGATTGCCTTAAGGCTGACAAACACTTTTTGCTCATCAGCTAGGTAGAAGTAATAACCTTTGATCTCTTTTGGGTACCCTATAAAATTACACTTGTCAGACCTAGGTCCAAGCTTGTTCGTAATTAAACATTTAACATAAGCTGGACACCCCCAAACCCTAAGGTGCGAGAGTACTAGCTTACGTCCTATCCATATCTTATATGGCATTTTGATTACAGACTTACTTGAAACTCTATTTAGAAGGTAATAAGCCGATTCGAGCGCATATCCCCAGAGGAAGATCGGCAGACCAGCAAACCCCATCATGGATCGAACCATGTCCAACAAGGTCCGATTCCTCCTTTCAGATACACCATTATGTTGTGGTGTTCTAGGAGGAGTCCACTGAGAGAGAATCCCATTCTTCCTAAGATATGTCAGAAAATTATTAGAAAGGTATTCACCTCCTCGATCAGATCGAAGAGTTTTAATACACTTCTCAGTTTGTTTTTCTACCTCATTTCGGAATAGTTTGAACATTTCAAACGACTCCGATTTATGCTTCATTAAATAGACATACCCATACCTCGATAGGTCGTCTGTGAAGGTTATGAAGTAGAAATATCTACCTCTTGCACTTGAGCTCATGGGTCCACATACATCAGAATGTACCAAACCCAAGAGTTCACTGGCTCGCTCACCTTTTCCAGTAAAAGGTGATTTGGTCATTTTACCAAGAAGATAGGACTCACTGGTTGGAAGTGATTCACAATCACCTACTTCAAGAATTTCTTCTTGAGCCAACCTGTTTATCCTGTTCTTATTGATATGACCTAGCCTACAGTGCCAAAGGTAGACTTCTGACACATTATCTATTCTAGGGCATTTACCGGAGGTTTGAACCATATTAATTGGTTGTGATAGAAAGTAAATTTCATTATTAAGTTGTCCAACAAACATTGTAACATCATTCAAAATGATATTGCAAACATTTCTTTTTATTAAAAATTGATAACCGTTCATGGCCAAAAGACCTACAGAAATAATATTTAATAAAAAGCTTGGACAATAGTGACATTCACTCAGAATTACGTTTCAAAAATTGATTACAAGGTTTATGATTCCTAATGCTAGATCTGGAACTTTGCTTCCATCTCCAACGTTCAGGAATCTCTTGCCTTCATCAAATTTTCTACTAACCTGCAGACCCTGCATCGAATTGCAAATATGATAAGGGCTTTCGGTATCCAATACCCAGACAGTAGTATCACAAATGGAAAAGTTGCAAGGTGTTATCATATAAGTACCTTGCTTCTTCTTCGGCCTGTTCGGATCCAGGGAAGCAATGTATAGAGGACAGTTCCTCTTCCAGTGCCACTGCTTCTTGCAAAAGAAGCACTCCACCTAGCTCTGATCGGGCTTGCGCTTCTTGGTCTGATCCCGTGCAGACATCCCAGCATGTAGCTGCACCTTCTTATTCTTCTTCTTCTACTTGTTCTTCTTCTTCCCTTTCTTAAAGGGTCGACGACCAGAAGAAGTCCCTCCCACAACATTCACCGACTCCTTATGGAGCTGGTGATCCTTCTCAAAGTTCTGCAACAACCCCAACAAGCCGTGGTAGTTCACTGCAGGCTTTGTCATCCGAAAATGAGTAAGGAAGAGGAGGAAGGACTTAGGCAATGAATTAAGGATCGCATCCTTACCGAACTGCTCATGCAAAAGAAAGCCCAATTTATTTAGGTGCTCAATCATTTAGATCATGTGCAGTACATGATCAGTGATTGAGTCTCCATCCCTCATCCGAGCATTGAAAATGGCATAACTAATTTTGTGCCTTTCAACATCGTCAGGTGTGCCAAAGGAGTCGTTCAACATTTGAAGCATCTCTTGTGGCTGGGCATTCTCGAACCTGCGGCTGAACTCATCATTCATTGCCGCCAGCATAATGCATCGAATGGTGGTGCGATCGTTGAGCCACTTCTGATAAGTGTCTCAGACCGTCCCTCTAACATTCAGGGCTGGCTCCTCAGGTGTCGGATCCGTTACTACATAAAGAATCCACTCATGCTCAAGGATGATTTTTAATTTTTGATACCAGCTATTGAAATTAGGTCTCATGAGCTTGTCATTATCTAATAATGACCGGAGGGACAGGATAGTGGCCATAACTGCATAAAGGAAAACTAGACCTCTATTAGTACATAAATTATAAATATTAAAGACTTGGACTTTAGTCTAAAGTTTCTCCCAGTATCTTTACGAACTGGTAGCCTCAACCTCCAATTTGAGGAATTACTTTAATTCCTTAGTGGGTACTAGAATCCACACAGACTACACACAAGCCCATCTTTGGTTGGTCAACCCATGTGCATCTATGGGTAGGTTCATAACCAGTTGTTTCTCTAAACAACTTCTAGTAATTGATTTTGCCCCAGAACCTAATCAGTAGGCTTTGGCCTCCACTGAAAAGATCTGGTTAGGTCCAACTATTAACATGATTTGATTTGATAAATCGGACCAATAAATGATTAGGCCCGACTTTGGCCGGCCAACCTGACCACCATCAGAAAGACTCAAACCAAATTATCATATTATGAATGATAATTCCATTAGTCAATAAGCACCAGGCCTTTGGGCCTCCAATGATTATTAAACTAGTGGACTCATTATCACTCACTTAATGGGAGGCTATGACTTAGTTATCAATATAACTTAATCATTTTTAGGGACCTAATAATTTTTGAGGATTTTATTAAAGGATAGATGAGAAAAAAATATCCAGTCAATTTCAATCCTTCCACTGACTTCACCAAGTCAGATTAAAAAAAGATTTAATTAAAGCTGGCATTAGGAGCACATAAATCATTCAAACTGATTTACCTAATGACATGGGTGAGCCCTAATCACCAAGTGATCTAATCAAAACTTAATTCACCAGGTTGGCCAGGTAAGTGAGATCAGTGGTGGGGATAAGCCATTAACTCATCAGAGATCGAATCACTGCGAGTAGCTCTTACTTAAAAACCACTGGTCAAAATGCCAAACTTACCTTAGACACCAACTGGTTCATTAGTTTTAATTTGATCAACTTATTAAATAGGGTTCCACCACGTAGCCATGAATTAAGTCCATCTTGGTCTAGTTAAAGACATGGACCCATTCAACTACAACTGTTAGAGTTGAGTCTAGAGTATCCTTGACCTAATCTAATTCAACTTTTGATTAGATTTGATCAATTACTCTAATTTAGTCCATTTCTTTAAGCTAACCTTAGGTCTAACCCAATTATGGATCTAATCCATCTAACCCATTGACCCACAAGTTTATGCAATTATCTTAGGTCTTAATTCACAATTCTAGACCTACTAGACAATACTTAATTCTTTTTAATTAAGTATTTGGGCTGATGGGTCAGGGTTTGGCATTTCGAAAATAATTTTCAAATTTGAAAGGTTTTATTTTTTGTTCACCAAATATGTTGACTCATTTCACAAATAGATCAGCACATTTCATAAATAGCAATCCTATTGCTAATTACATAACAGAAAATAACTCAATCAAAATAAATCATGAATATTCCTTTAGATCTAATCTAACACATTCATGATAAATTTTACAATTGAACCTTTACATCTTAATTCCTTTCGTTGCTTCATCTGCATGGGATATAATTGCAGCGGCACCCCTACCGCCATAGGAGACCCCATCGAATGGGAGGAGAGGACCTTTAAACCCTACTTTTCTCCTATGACCGGATGGCCATGGCAACCAACCCAATTCGATTACTTGCTACTTGGATCAAGTATATCTAAATATACCAATTTCAAAATTTAAATTTCAAATTTTAAATTTTGAATTTCAAATTTTAAACAAATTTCAAATTTTAAATTTTTGAATTTCAAATTTTGAATTTCAAAGTTTGAATTTTAAATTTTGAATTTTAAATTTTGAATTTTAAATTTGAAATTTCATCCAAATTTCAAATTTTAAATTTTGAATTTTGAATTTCAAATTTTGAATTTTTGAATTTTGAATTACAAATTTCAAAATTCAAATTTTAAATTTTAAATTTCAATTTTTTGAATTTTGAATTTTGAACAACTTTCAAAATTCAAATTTTAAATTTTAAATTTTAAATTTTAAATTTTTGAATTTTAAATTTCGAACAACTTTCAAAATTTAAATTTTAAATTTTGAATTTCAAATTTTAAATTTAAACTTTTAGATTACAACTTAATCTATGCATGCAAATATATATATATCATATCTAAGAACCCATTCTGATACCATTTGAAGCGAAATTCAGTGCAGGGGTAAAATGATAATTTTAAAACTTTTTCAAAATTATGATTTTACAGTGAAAAAATATTAATTAATCTAATTAATTAATATAAATTTATCCTACACTAGGATCTAAATATGATATATAGCATGCATGCATTTAAATTTAAAATTCAAATTTGAACAGTAAACACTTTACTGTAATGTGTTCAGAACATAATACCTTTGTACGGGTAATAGATTACCGCAATCTGATCATCGTCAGGAGAGTCTGATCATCACGATGCAGCCACACAGTGTGTCTGGCATCTGCAGATCATTCATATGAAGCTTTCAATCTGATCGACTCCTCACGAGTGCTAGCTTGTTGTAGAGTCTTTTTGATGGTTGATGCTGATCGAACTCCTTCGATCGATGTCTGTCGATTCTTCGGATGCTTCGGATCATCAACAGACATGCTTGAGAAGATGTTGAAGATCTCCCTGAGATTTTGTGAGATCACGACACTCATAGCTCACTTTCTCACTTCCCGAACCCCAGGCTAAAACTCTAGGGAACTCACCGAAAACCTTGCATCCACTTTTCTTTCTTTTCTTTCTTTTTCTCTTAGAAGGATATGGACTTCCTTCTCACGCACAAGACTTCTCATGCCCTAGAATTTTTCTCCAAAAATCTTCTTCTTATTGCACGCCCCACTCTTATCCTCCTTTTATAACAACGTCAAATGTCTTATCCAAAAGAAAGGATAAAGATGAATAATTGCACATTTGAATTCAAATCAAATTTTGAATTCAAATAGATACCAACTCATCCCTTATCCACTAAAGGCATGAGGCATGGCTTAAACTGTGCATGGAGTGATTTCATGAGAAATCTTTTCTCATATAATAAATGGGGTGTAAAAAAAGGGATAAGGTGCAAAGATTGATTGCCCATTCAAATTCAAACTTTATTTTGAATTTGAATGGCCAACCAATCATCCTTATCCATTCATATGGCACATTAAAGTGGGGCATGGAGAGGGCTTGGTGTGAGAAAATAATTCATGAGAAGTTTCTTCTCATGAATTCAAATGGGTGCAATGGAAGTGAGGTGGCGCATGGAGATTGGGTCAAGGTGGTTTAATTATTTAAACCAACCTAATTGAACCAAATAAGTTAGGTCCAATTAGACTAATTTAAACCCAACTAAATTAGACTTAATTAGGCTCAATAAAATCTTAATCAAATCAGGAATTGACTAAGCCCAATCCCTGATCAAATCAGGGATCAAACCATCTCAACGATTAGGTCAACTCTCAACCTAATCGGGTCAAACCCAACTGAATCCAATTCAATTGGACTTGATCCAAAAATAATTACTCAATCAAATTGAGTTAATTAGTGATTAAATTACTTATTAAACTTCTCATAAATATTGAATCCAAATCCGATGGGCAATCAGGCATCAGAATTCATCGATATGTAACCCTGATCGAAAAGTCCCAACCAGTGGGACTCTTGACCCCGGTACCTATAATGTGTGAAACTCATGATCAGAGAATCCTGATTCTTGATCACTGAGTTCTAAATATGTAGGATTCTACATCAGCCATCAGATCAGATAGGAACCTCTAATGTGTGTGACCCCGCAGGTTCAAACCTAAGCCGATAGCATAGGAACCAATTCCTGTACTAATCGAAGTGACCATCTAGCAATGGTATCCGACGTTCGGATAGGTCGAAGAGTCACAGTCGCAACACTCAGAACCTACATGAATATGGTTACTATATAATTCATCCTTTTGACCCCTGTATTTAGGATGACTCAGGGTTAAACTAGCAACCCTGATCAGATCATCCGAATCGTGCTCAACTCAAACAGTCCTGTGATTCCTCATAAGGACTACCCTGACCAAGGTTTTGCTAAATTGAAACATGACTGTACATAGCTCCTAAACTAGAGTGGTCAATCCCATCTTGACACACGCATCGAGAAATCAAGTACTTGACTACACCTAGCAGCCTTCCGTCACTGAATTAAAAATTCAGGTAGTCCAGTGCCTAAGTGCAGTAAGTTGCTTGCAAGTCACCATGGTGGTCTCAGGTCGGAGGGATATTTATACCCATATTCCATCAGAGCAAATCTTGACAGCAGAAATAGCTTCAGAGTCGGTCACGTTCAGTGCAGATGTACCCTTACATCTCACCTATATGCCATACCAGTATCTCCACACTCATTGGTTAAGAGGACAACCAACCTATATGGCACACAATGACTTATGCTTGATAAACATTGTCATCCTTGGTAACAACGTATCATTTGGTCGCGAACAGATTTAAGGACTAAACGACAAATCCTCCTTTGTCGAGTCTAAATAGTCCTAAGGACTTTACCACAACATAGGAGTTCATTAGAAGATGAAATATTTTATGATAAAAAATGCCAAAATATTTTTTATTAATTTATAATTTATGTATAAATATAAAAATGAGCACAACCATCAACAGGCTAACGATTGGCTTTGGAACACTATTCTCAAAAGATACAACCTGAGGGGTTTACATCCACAGATGAGTCCAAGATGTGCAAGCTTCAGAGATCCATTTATGGATTGAAGTAAGCTTCTCAGAGTTGGAACATACATTTTGATAAGGTGATCAAAATATATGGTTTCATTAAGAACGGAGAAGAGCCCTGCATCTATAAATGGGCAAATGGTCCAGTTGTGATATTCCTTGTCTTGTATGTGGATGACATTCTCTTAATCGGGAATGACATTCTCGCACTATAGGGAATAAAAGTTTGGTTGTCATCGCAGTTCTCCATGAAGGATTTGGGTGAAGCATCCTACATCCAAGGGATGAAGATCTATAGCGATAGATCTAAAAAGATGCTTGGGTTATCTCAGTCCACATACATAGACACTGTGCTGAAGAGGTTCAGCATGGAGAATTTCAAGAAGAGCTATCTACCGATAGGTCATGGAATTTCTCTCTCTAAGAAGAATTGTCTGGCAACTCCTGAAGAGAGAGAGCATATGAGTAGAGTCCCATATGCTTCGATCGTGGGATCTATCATGTACGTCATGATATGTATAAGACCAAATGTGGCATACTCACTAGGAGTAGTGAGTAGATACCAATCTTATCCTAGAGAAAACCACTGGAAAATGGTTAAAGCCATCCTTAAGTACTTGAGAAATACTAAGAACCAATGGTTGGTTTATGGTGAGTTAGATCTGAAACTTGTGGGGTTCACAGACTCTAGCTTTCAATCTGACCATGATGACAGTAGAAGCATATCGAGTTATATCTTTACTCTGAATGGTGGAGCCATCTACTGGAAGAGTTCCAAGCAGCATACTGTGGCAGACTCTGTTTGTGAGGTGGAGTACATCGCAGCATCGGATATCGTGAAGGAAGCTGTGTGGCTGAGAAAATCTATCATCGAGTTTGGAGTAGCACTCTCTCTCGATGGTCCGGTCCTGCTCTACTACGACAACACTGGTGCCATAGCTCAGGCGAAAAAATCCAAAGCACACCAACGCATGAAGCACATTTTGCACTGCTTCCACCTGGTCCGGGAGATTGTGGATCGAAGTGACGTCGACCTTCAGAAGATCGATGGAAAGGAGAACCTGACCAACCCCTTCACTAAAGCCCTGGCGATAAAGGAGTTCGACAACCACAAGTCGAAGATGGGTATTAGATATTTTGCCGAGTGACTTTAGGACAAGTGGGAGTTATTGAAAAATATGTCCCAAAAGCCAATCGTCAAGCTATTGATGGTTGAGCAACCAAGTATTGTAATTGATTTGTTAGTAAAAAAAATATATTTTTGATATTTTTATCATAAGTTTTCATCTTCTAATGAACTCCATTGTTATGATGAAGTCTTTAGGACTATTTAAGTTCGATAAAGAAAGGATTTATCGATTCGTTCTTAAAATTATTCACGACCAAACGATAGGCTGTTAATAAGGACGACAACTTCTATCGAGCATAGGTCACTGTAGGCCATATATATTGGTTGTCCTCTTAACCAAAGAGTGTGGAGACACTGGTATGGCATACAGATGAGATGTAAGGGTACATCATCATGAAACATGACCAACTCCAAAGCATTCTGCTGTCGAGAATGTTTCTGATGAGATATAGGTATAAGTGTCCCTTAGACCAGAGATCGCCTCAGTGACTTGCAAGCAACTCACTGTGCTTTGGTACTGGACTAACTAAATTTTTAATTCAGTGATGGAAGGCTTCTGGGCACAGTCAAGTACTTACAAAGTCAGAGCGTGATCGAGATGGGATTGACCACTCTAAGAGTTGGAGAAGAATGAGTCGCTGTATTTCAATTTAGCAAAATCTTGACCAGGATAATCCATCAGATGAATTTGATATTTTGAAATACAATGTGGACAACCTGATCAAAGTTGACAGTTGAACTCTGAGGTGTCCTATGATCATTTTGGTCAAGGAGATGAATTATATGGAAATTATATCCGCATGGGTTCTAAGGATGTTGTTCCACACATTCGACCTATCCGACCGTCGGGTACCATTGCTTGATGATCACTTCGATTGGTACAAAAATTTATTCTAATGCTACTGACTTAGGTTTGGACCTATGAGGTCACACACATTAGGGTTCACGATCTGATCGGATGGTTGATCAACGATTAAGAATCATTCTAGGATTAAACAATCAATACGATTGACATTTAACCTAGTGCAAGTATTATAGGAGGATCGATTAGTAATTTGATTGCTAATTGGCTTAATTTGATTAAGCCAATGGGCTAAGATTAAGTCTAGTTGAATATAATTTAATTAGATTTAGTTTGGGCTTGATTGGATCAAGTTCAATTGGTTTATTGGATAAGCCAAGTGCAAGAAAAAATTAGTCCTAATTCAATTAGGACTTGGGTCAACCTAATTTCTAATTTGACTAAAAAATTAAAATAAATTAAAATATAATTTAATCTAATTAAATTAAATTTTTAATTAGATTAAGACTTATTTTAATTGGGTTTATCTAATTTTGGTGTGAGAAACTAAATTAAAACAAGTCATAAGATAGAATCCTAGTAAGACTAGGTTTCTACCTTGCACCACATAAGCCCCCCACGCCCTCTCTCTTATTCCATGCCAATTTCCTCTTTTTTAATGCGACAAAAATCCTCTCCCAGGTCTTCACCATGCCCAAAAGGTTTTCTCTCTTCTTTCTTACATGGAAGATGGTTGTGGATCAAATTAAATTAGGAATAAGTTTAGATTTCAAATTCAATGAGATAGAGTTTTAGAAATCCAAAACTCTTTTCATTTTGCACCAATTTTATCCAATTTTTTTTTAAAATTTTTGTAGCTTTTATGGAACTTGATAGGTGCCCTTTTCTATTGGTCCATGCACAAAAAGAAGGTGGTGGTGCCCAAGAGTTGGGCACCCCTTATCTTGCCATGTTTGGATAAACCTTGACTAGGTATTTAACCTAGATAAGGACTCTATCATATCTCTCTATATAAAATAAATTTTTTTATAAAATTTTTGAAAAAACTAGATCAAAGAGAGACCTTTGGGGGGTCCAAAAATTAGAAAAAAAGAAGGTTGGAGTGTGGAGATATAATAGACACAAGATAGGGTGTCTAGAGAGAGAAAAGAGAAGAAGAAGAGGGTCTTCTTCTAGGGTTGTTGTGTTCATCTCTTCCCTTCCTCCATCTTGAGTTTTCTGAGAGTGTCTCAGATCTGAAACTTCTCCTCCTACTTCTTATCTTTGGAAGAGTCTAAATCAAGAAGAAGGAGGCATCTGATCAACCATCGAAGTAGGATCAGCGCAGTACTAGCATACTATGCTGATTTTCTGGAGCAAGACTTCTGATCGAGATTCATGGGCTCGTGTGGATGACTCCTAAAGGCTGGATGTGTGTGTGACTTGCAACATCATCCTTAAGTTCGGATCAGCAAGGTTAGAATGTCTAACTTGCAAGGTAATAGATCCGATCTATTGTTTATTACATACATTAGATGTAGCATAGAAACATGTTGATATGATCAACATGTAGTTCATTCTCTATATATTTTAATTTTTGATTTAATGTCATGTAATAATCATATAATAGGATCTTAGATCTAGAGATTCTCAAATTTTATAAAATAAATTTTGATTTATTTTAGTCTTCCACTGCGTGATCTTGAAAAAGTTTCAAGATCTAACCTTGAAACCCTAGATCTAGTTCCTTCATACATTTACACTGAATGTGACCAAATTATGGAGCATTCTACTGTCAAGAGTACCTCATAAAAAATATGGATATAAATACCCTCCGACTTGAGATTATCATGTTGTTTTGCAAGCAACTCACTGTGCTTTGGTGCTAAACTATCTGAAATTATAATTCAGTGATGAAAGATTTTGGGGCACAGTCAAGTACCTGCGATGTTGGTGTATGAGTCAAGATGAAATTGACCGCTCATGATTTCAGGAGATACATTATATTTTATTCAATAAAATTTTAATCAGAATAGTCTTTGTGAGGAGTCACAGGATTTATGAGGTTGAGACACATTATGGATGTATTGATTAAGAGTTGATAGTTTAACTTTGAAGTCATCCTATGCATTGAGGGTCAAAGAGATGAATTATATGGTAACCGTATGCCAGGATTCTTGAATGTTGCTTTACAATCATTTAGCCTATCCAGACGTCGGATACCATTGCTAGATGGTCACTTCAATTAGTATAGAAATTTATTTCTATGCTACAAGTTTAGGTTCGAATCAATAGGGTGACACATATTAGAAGTTTCTATCTGATTAGATAGCTGATCAATGATTGAGAATTGTTCAAAGGTATAATCGTCAATTTGATTGATGGTTAATCTTATGTAAAAGTTATGATAAAATAATTTGATAAGAATTAATGAATTATAGAAGAATAATTAATAATTAAATACTGATTAGCTCAATTTGATTGAGCAATAAAATTTAGATCAAGTCTAATTGAATTAGATTCAATTAGATCGACCCAATTAGGTTATAAGATGACCTAATCATGAAAGGGGATTGGTTACTAATTTGATCAGAATTTGCACTTGATTAATTTCTATTTGAATTAAGATCTAATTGAGTTGGTTCAGTGCCTAATTGGATTAGGATCAGATATCTAATTGGATTTAACCTAATTTGATTAGGATGAGAACCTAATTGGATTGAGTACAAATTCAAATGGGTTTGAATTTTGAACCTTGTGCCACCTCATATCTCCATGCTACTTCTCATCATAAAAATACCAAATTTGCATGAAAAATATTCCATGCCTAAGCCCTCTTTGTCACCCACTATGGATAAGGATAGGTTAGTTAAGTTTTGAATTCAAATGCGGTATGAATTTAAACCAAACTACGTAGTCCTTATCTCATCCTATCCACTCCTCACCGCCATCCTTAAGAAGGGATCAGTTTTGTGCGACAACTCTGAAGTGTTTTACCATGAAAATAATCCTAAGAGTAGGGTGTGAAATAGAAAGGTGGGGTGGATCTTCTGTGCATGTAACAGAAGATATACATTTCCTCTTGGGCATGAGTTTTTTGAGTGGGTTCTCTAGGGTACTGATTCTAGGGTTTCGAGAAGAGAGGAAAGTGAGAAGAGAGTTTGTCTCCTCTTCATAGTCTTCCATGGCATCATCCTCCTAAATCCATCTTCGGCTTTGAAGGAGTCTGTGAGATCGAGAGAGGAACCAGATCAACCATCAAAGGATCTCTGTGCGATCTAGCTCTCCCAAGGAGACTAATCAGCACCAAGGCTTCGTATAGACATCCTATAGAGGCCGAACACTCTATGTGGCTGCTCAACATTAGTAAGAACCCATTACCATGGTTGACAATTGTGGTTGTCAACTACCTACGCTCTGATATGAGATCTGATCTCAAAAAAATATAATCTATGTTATCGTAGATGTGATCTACTATCCCATATTGATATGATCAATAGTGCTTAGAAATTAGATTATACATATTATTCATGTCATATGATCCTTAGTAGGTAGTTTTTTAGATCTGATCTAATGCATGCATAGTAGATTAAAATATTTAATCCAGTCTACTTCTATTAAAAATTTTAAAAATGCATGCATGAAACTGCCTATGTTTCCATCAATTGGTATCAGAGCCTAGGTTCGACATGATATAAATATATATGCATATATAGATCTGATTTCTAATTATTTAGATTAGATCTAAATAGTTTTTATGCTCAAATTAGTTACATATTTGATCAGTTACATTAGATTTCTCAATGGCCTAGTACTCGGATTGTACATCACCAGACCATCCAATCATAAGAGCAAGTAGGGTTTAAAGATCCTCTTTTTTCATTCTATGGGTTCTCATATAGTGTGTAGGGGTGCCACTATGATGTTTCATGAAGAACAACCTCAAAAGAAAGAAAACTTACTTTTATGTGAAACCCTAGATCCGAAAACTCCAGGATCTATTGTATGTGATACATTGTATGAAAAGAAGTAACATCTAATCATTATAAATAAAATTATTGTAATCATAAAAAATAAAATCTAAAATCATAAATAAGTTTAGATTAGATCTAAAAATAATTTATGATTGATTTTATTACTGGTTATACAAAAATATATGTTCTGAAAATTTTGCAATGTGTTGTTGTATTGCCTGCAGAGTCGACACAGTTCTGTTTTGAGTCAACTCAGTACCCTAGTTAGTCGGCTCAATCTTCTACTAAGCCGACTCAATTGTGCAGGTAGAAAATAAATATTATTGTTTATCTCAGTGAGTCGACTATGCCTCAAAACTTTGTTGACCCACTGTGATGAGTCGGCTTAGTCCAGGGTTAAGCCGACTCAAATTTCAAAACCAAATATTTATGTATAAAATTTAATGTAAAGGTGTTTACGTATGAAATAGTTTCAAAATCTAACCTAAACCCATATTAATTCTACACTTAATTGAGAATTAAAGGTTGAATCATTTAGAATTATGAATTTAAAATCTAATGACATTGCATAAAATATGGGGCTATAGGTTAGCTTGAATCAGATCCTTTAAACTGGATTAAACTTAGGATTAGAATCAAAGAGTTAATGAACTAAATTGAGCAGTTGATCAAATCTAATCAAATATTGATTTAGATTAGATCAAGGATACTTTATCTTAAATACAATAGTTATAATTGGTCAAGTTCATGTCTTTGATTAGACCAAATGAACTTGATTATTAGCTCAGTGGTCGAATGCAAGTCTATAGGCTAATTAAATCAAAATAGATAAACTGATTGGTGTCTAAGACAAGTGGCTAAATAGGATTTTTAATTGAGACTATTCTCTTTCCTGGCCAACTACGTTGGTGTTTAACTAAAGAAAGAAAAGAGGACCCTCTTGCTAGTCTTCACTTACCTGGCTAATGTGGTCATTTTGATTTTGATTAGGTCATTTAGTGATTCGAGTTGACCCATGCTAGCTAGGTAAATCAATTTTGACTAATTTAGGTGATTTTGGACCGGCTTGTCTTTAGTCTTCCTTGATGGCTTTATGAAGTTAGTGGGAGGATTTTGATTAGCTGGTCAATCTCTTCTCTTGTTTCTATAAACATGAAAATAAATTTTTTAAATTATTAGATCCTTAAAATGAAATAGTTATGAGGATAACTAGATCATAACCTCCCATTAAGGTGGATAATGATGTTGGATGTGTGCCCTAGAAGTTTATCTTGGCTAACATATATTTTTCTCTAGGACATATTTTGTACTTATTGGGCAGTCTTTATAACCAATCATGTCTTATGTGTTATGATTTATCTTAAAAATTAATAAAGATGATTTTATATATTCTCAAAGTGTTAAAAACTTGAGACATACATCATTAGTGATTAATTTTTAAATGCTCTCGATCGAAAGATCATCACGGAGGATAGTAATCAATCCATTCGAGATCGATGCATGAATCACCTCTCTTTAGAGCAGATGAGTGTCAAATCTATGGTGTAGAGACACTGGGATGAGAGTGTAGGTGGTTGTTAGAGAATAATTTATACTGAGCATGACCAACATGAAAAATCACTTGGATGTCCACTCACTCGTCAGTGATCTTTCTCGATGCTGTAGTGGTGTGACTGATCCTTTGACCTACGGTGTGTTGGCTATTCGCAACGAGGCTACATAGTTTGATTGTACATTCTCTTGGTCCCTAGCCATATGGGTCCTTACTGTGTATGTTGGCTATGTAGGTTCAGATTCGTTGTTTGGAGTAGGATGCACCTAAATAGAATCTATCGATCTTGGTAGAAAAAGAGAAGTCCTATGCAATTCGTAAGACTGAGCTCAGAAAAATCTCTGGCTAGAGTAGGTATGAATACTAGAAAAGAGTTTCTATAGAATTTACAAATAAACTCGAATCGAACCAATCTAGCATATGACTGATGATGGGGTTTGACGAATTCTCCATAACCTCCATCAAGTTAGGACTCTCGATAGAGGAATTGTATCACATGATAACTACACTTAGGGGTTTACTTTTCTATTCTGCTAGATTGCCACTACGTATTGCTAGACGTCACTACTGGATCATGAGAATTCACTAAGATCATTTTCGAATCAACGATCTTTGTTGAGGTGAGTTGAAATCATTTCAGCCCATCAAAAAGAGTTTCGATGATATTATGATGGAGATCATGGTATATCTCACTATCAGACAGAATAGAACCTGAAGGATCACACACAAAAGAAGCTTGACCTGATCAATGACTAGGATCATATTTGAATTATCAATCGAATTGATAATTTGACTTTTTGAAACTGCTAATTTTTAAGTATTACAATTTTGGCAGCTGCTAATTGTTAGCACAGGAACTTAATTATAAATATTAATATTTTTTTAAAACTAATTAAATTATAAATTAAATTTTAATTAATTTAAATCAGATTTAATTTAATTATATTTAATTTAATATTAATTAGATTCAATTATTCAAATCAGATTTAAATTTCAGGCCTGATTGGATCAGGCTTGACAGCCTTTTCAAATTTGGCTCGTTTTAGACTCAATTTGAATCCAATTGAGGTCTTATTTAAATCAGATGAACTATGACTCGAAGAGCCTAGGTTTTTTGGGACTCTTTCTCCAAAAATCATGCCAAACAGAGAAGTGGGGTATTATTTTTCTTATCTTTTTTTCTTAGCACGTGTGAAAGGAGAGGGGGCGCCAATAGTTGGTGCCCGACCTTATTTGAAACTCTTTTTTATTCAATTTTTTTTATTTAAATTTGATTCAAAATAAGATAAAAATCTCTCTAATTGAGGTATGGAAGATTAATTTTGTGTGACAAAAAAAATTGGGGAAAGTTGGGACGTGCGCTTATGGTGAGAAGAGATTTCTTTCTTGCAATGCAACCTTATCTCCATACCTTTCCAATTCTTGATTTAATTTCAACACCTTGGATGAGATCTCTTGGGTGTGATGGAGAGGTTGTGCATGGGACAAGATGAGGAGTGTGACAAAAAAAAAAGATGGGGCGTGAAGAGTTTGTGATGTGGAAAAGATGTGAGGTGCTACTTCCTTCTTTCTCACACACCCCAACGCCCAACTTCCTTCTCCTTTCTTTTTTCATGTCCACACCCAGATCTGATAGAGATCAGATCTAAGAAGAGAAAAGAGAGAGAAGTAAAGAAGAAGAAGGGTTCTTCTTCTCTTCATGGTGATATGATTTAGATTCCATCGGATCTGCATGAAAGAGTTCGTGCAGTGATCTCTTTCTTCAAGATCTAAAAGAAGAGATTTAGATTCAAAGATGAAGAGTGAGATTTGCAAGGTGCTAGCATACCGATGATCTCAGTGCTCCAATCAGGCATCTCCATGTAGTTATCAGTAAAGGTTGGATGCGTGCGCAGCTACGATCAGAACTCGGGACATCTGCAGAATCTGAGGTATGGAGATCTGATCTCCATTTATTTTTCACTAATGATTTGTTTTTGTTTCAAATTTTAGATCATGGTTACATGTTTGTATCAAGATCCTTGCTATAATTTTCATATCAAATTTGGTACGTGTGTGAATTAAAATCATTTTAATTTATTTACTTCTGCTACTTGATGTTTAGAAAAAGTTTTTAAACTGCACATACGAAAGCATAGTGGTTTTTCTAATAGTGGTATCAGAGCATAGGTTCTGATATGAAAATGAAACCCTCTCAGATCTGATATCTAATTTATAAAAATTAGATTTGAAGATTAATAAGATGATCATATCATTCTGAAATAAGGTTACCCTAGCATAACCCTATTATGCTGAACGGTTGTCCTAGAACGATGTAGAACATCGATTAAAGTTAGATCTGGTTTTTCTATATGCTGTAATATGATTAGAAGATTATTTTAGATCTAAAATTATTTTAGATCTAAAATAAATCATGAGTTATTCAGATCTAAAATTGGTTTAGATCGAAAAATTTTAATTAGGGTGTAATTTGGATCTAGTATGTTTGCTGAAATTTTTCTTACATGCATAGATTCAAAGTTATAGTTCATATGTTTGACATGTGAAAAATATTTTGATCTAATTTTTAATTGATTACATATGTGATATGTTAGATTAAATTTTTAGCAACTTAGTAATCAAATTGAGGTAGTCACCATGGCCATGCAGTCATAAGATGATGAAGAGATTGAAGTTCTTTTCTTGTCTATTCGATGGGTTCTCTCTTATGATGCATAGGGGTGCTGACTGTGATGTTTCTCATGATAATGAATAATGAATAAAAAATTTGTATATGATACATGTTTTAGATTTAAATCAGATTATACATGTATTTTTGTGTATTTTAGATCGATTAATATTATATGTAATATATTATTTTGACACACGATCTAAAACTTAATTTTTACAAAACTCTAGATCTAAAACCCTAGGCTTTGTTTGCATGAAAATCATGAAACTGTGACTGGGATGCTTGTGGAGTCGACTCGATTCTCAATTGGGTCGACTCAAGTTGTTGAGATGAGTTGACTCATTTTTATTGGAGTCGACTCAAGATCTTGGTAGGTCAGCTCATTTACTGATGAGTTGACTCAATTATGCAGGCTAGATCTATAGGTTTCTATTTGTCTCAATGTGTGCTGACTCACTGTGACAAGTCGATTCATGTACCAGGTGTGGGAAAATTCAGTGCAGGGATAAAATGGTAATTTTAATTTTTTTCAAAATTATGATTTTACATCAAAAAATATTAATTAATCTAATTAATTAACATAAATTTATCCTACACTAGGATCTAAATATGATATATAGCATGCATGCATTTAAATTTAAAATTCAAATTTGAACAGTAAATACTTTACTGTGATGTGTTCAGAACACAATACCTTTGTGCGGGTAGTAGATCGCCATAATTTGATCACCATTGGAAGAGTCTGATTATCATGATGCAGCCACACAGCGTGTCTGGCCTTTGTGGATCGTCCACACGAAGCTCCCGATCTGATCGACTCCTTACGAGTGCTAGCTCGTTGTAGAGTCCTTTCGACGGCCGATGCTGATCGAACTCCTTCGATCGATGTCTGTCGATTCTTTAGATACTCTGGATCATTAGCAGACGTGCTTGAGAGGATGTTGAAGATCTTTCAAAAATTTGGTAGGCTCACGATACTCGTAGCTCACCTTTTCACTTCTCGAACTCCAGGTTGAAAACCTGAAGAACTCTCTGAAACCCTGCGCACACTTATTCTTTCTTTTCTTTTTTTTTCTCTCAGAAGGATATAGACCTTCACCTTGCACACAAGGATTCCTCATGCCTAGATTTTCTCTCCAAAATTTTTCTTGCACACGCCCCACTCTTCTCCTCCTTTTAAAACAATGTTAAACATCTTATCCACGTGAGAGGATAAAGATGAGTAATTGTACATTTGAATTCAAATCAAATTTTGAATTCAAATGGAAATCAATTTATTCCTATCCACTAAGGGCGTGAGAAGAGGAGGATGTGGCTTAATTTGTACATGAGTGATTTCATGAGAAACATTTTCTCGTGTAATAAATGGGGTGTTAAAAGAGGATAAGGTCAAGGCGCTAAGATTGGTTGCTCATTCAAATTCAAACTTTATTTTAAATTTGAATGGCCAACCAATCATTCTTATCCACTCATTTGGTGCATTAAAGTAGGGTGTGAGGAGGGCTTTGCGTGAGAAAAAATTCATGAGAACTTCCTTCTCGTGAATTCAAATGGGCACAGTGGAAGTGAGGTGGCGCAGGGAGAATGGGTCAAGGTGGTTTCATTATTTAAACCAACCTAATTGAACCAAATAAGTTAGGCCCAATTTGAATAATTTAAACCCAACTAAATTAGACTTAATTAGGCTCAATAAAATCCTAATCAAATCAGGAATTGATCAAGTCCAACCCCTGATCAAATCAGGGACCAAACCATCTCGACGAATAGGTCAACTCTTAACCTAATCGGGTCAAACCCAACTGAATCCAATTCAATTAGACTTGATCCAAAAATAATTACTCAATCAAATTGAGTTAATTAGTGATCAAATTACTAATTAAATCTCTCATAAATATTAAGTCTAAATCTGATGGGTAATCGAACATCAGAATTCATCGATATGTAACCCTGATCGAAGAGTCCCAAACCAGTGGGACTCTTGACCCTGGTACCCAAAATATGTGAGACTCATGATCAGATAATCCTGATTCTCGATCACAGAGTCCCAGACACGTAGAACTCATAGTCCACAAGCATTAAGACTCTTCATCAGCCATCAGATCAGATAGAAACCTATAATGTGTGTGACCCCGCAGGTTCGAACCTAAGCCGGTAGCACAGGAATCAATTTCTGTACTAATCGAAGTGACCATCTAGCAATGGTATCCGACGATCGGATAGGTCGAAAAGTCGCAATCACAACACTCAGAACCTATGTGAACGTGGTTACTGTATAATTCATCCTTTTGACCTCTGTGTTTAGGATGACTCAGGGTTAAACTGTCAACCCTGATTAGATCATCTGAATCGTGCTCAACTCAATCAGTCCTATGACTCCTCACAAGGACTACCCCAGCCAAGGTTTTGCTAAATTGAAATACAACTGTACACAGCTCCTAAACTGGAGTGGTCAATCTCATCTTGACACACGCACTAACAAGTCAAGTACTTGACTACACCCAGCAGCCTTCCATCACTGAATTGGAAATTCAGGTAGTCCAGTGCCTAAGTGTAGTGAGTTGTTTGCAAGTCACCGTGGCGGTCTCAGGTCGGAGGGACATTTATACCCATATTCCATTGGAGCAAATTTTGACAGCAGAAATAGCTCTGAAGTAAGTCACGTTCAGTGCAGATGTATCCTTACATCTCACCTGTATGCCATACCAGTGTCTCCACACTCATTAGTTAAGAGGACAACCAACCTATATGGCACACAATGACCTATGCTTGATAAACATTGTTGACCTTGGTAACAACGTATCATTTGATCGCGAACAAATTTAAGGACTAAACGATAAATCCTCCTTTGTCGAGTCTAAATAGTCCTAAGGACTTCACCACAACATAGGAGTTCATTAGAAGATGAAACATTTTGTGATGAAAAATATCAAAATAATTTTTATTAATTCATAATTCATATACATATACAAAAATGAGCACAACTGTCAACAGGCTGACGATTAGCTTTGGGACACTATTCCCAACAATCTCCCACTTGGCCTAAAGCCAATCGGTGTAGTATCTAATACCCATCTTTGACTTGTAGTCATCGAACTCCTTCACCGCAATGGCTTTAGTGAATGGGTCGGTCAGGTTCTCCTTTCCGTCAATCTTCTGAAGGTCGATGTCACCTCGATCCAAATTTTCCCAGATGAGATGGTAGCGGTGCAGAATATGCTAAGTCCGCTGGTGTGCCTTGGGTTCCTTCGCCTGAGCAATGGCTCCAGAGCTGTCACAGTAGAGCAAAACAGGACCAACAAGGGATGGTGCTACTCCGAGCTCAGTGATGAATTTTTTCAGCCACACCGCTTCTTTGGCAGCATCTGATGCAGCGACATACTCTGCCTCGCAAACTGAATCAGCCACTGTGTGTTGCTTGGAACTCTTCCAGCAGATAGCCCCACCATTAAGGATAAAAATAAGTCCCGACACACTTTTGCTGTCATCATGATCAGACTGAAAACTAAAGTCTGTAAACCCTATAAGTCTCAAGTCCGATTCACCATAAACAAGCCACTGGTCCTTAGTATTTCTTAAATACTTCAGGATGGTTTTAACAACCTTCCAGTGATTCTCCTCTGGATCAGATTGGTATCTACTCACTACCCCTAATGAGTATGCCACATCTGGTCGTGACATGTCATGGCGTACATGATAGATCCCACTGCCGAAGCATATAGAATCCTACCCATACGCTCTCTCTCTTGAGGTGTTGTCAGACAATCCCTCTTCGAGAGAGAAATTCCATGGCCTATCGGTAGATAGCCTTTCTTAGAATTCTCCATGTTGAACCTCTTCAGCATAGTATCTATGTACGTAGACTGAAATAAACCAAGCAACCTTTTAGATCTATCCCTATAGATCCTCATCCCTAGGATGTAGGAAGCTTCTCCCAAATCCTTCATGGAGAACTGTGACGACAGTTAAATCTTTATTTCCTGTAATGCAGGGACATCATTCTCAATTAAGAGAATATCATCCACATACAATACAAGAAATACCACTACTGGACCATTAGCCCACTTATAAATGCAAGGCTCTTCTCTGTTCTTAACAAAGCCATACGTCTTGATCGTCCTATCAAAATGTATGTTCCAACTCCGGGATGCCTGCTTAAGTCCATAAATGGACTTCTGTAGTCTGCACACCTTAGACTCATCAGTGGATATGAATCCTTCAGGTTGTATCATATACACCTCTTCATCTAGCTCTCCATTTAGGAAAGCTGTCTTCACATCCATTTGTCAGATTTCATAGTCCAGATGGGCAGCTATCGCAAGCATAATCCGAATGGATTTGAGCATTGCCATAGGAGAAAATATCTCGTCATAGTCTATACCATAATGTTGACGATATCCCTTGGCAACCAGACGGGCTTTATAGGTTTTCACCTTTCCGTCTGCGTCCCTCTTCCTCTTGAAGACCCAATTACACCCTATGGGTTTTACTCCTTCAGGTGGGTCAACCAATGTCCACACATCATTGACCTTCATGGACTCCATTTCGGATTTCATGGCCTCTAGCCATTTCTCAGAGTTGGGTCACTGCATTGCATCCATGTAGGTGACCAGATCCTCATCATTTTCATCAAGTTCGATAGGATCGTCGTCTCGGATCAAGAAATCATAGTATCTGTCTGGTTGACATGGTACTCTATCAGATCGCCTTAAGGGTGCTTGAACAATGGGCTATAGATCTGATCTAATCAAATCCGGTTCAGGTTCAGCAACTTGTGTCAGTTTTTCCACCTGTCGAACTTCATCAAGTTCGACCTTAGAGGCAACAGTCCCTTCACCAAGGAACTCTTTTTCCAAAAAGATTACCTTAAGGCTAACAAACACCTTTTGCTCATCAGTCAGGTAGAAATAATATCCTTTGATCTCTTTTGGGTACCCTATAAAATTACACTTGTTAGACCTAGGTCCAAGCTTGTCCGTAATTAAACGTTTAACATAAGTCGAATACCCCCAAACCCTAAGGTGCGAGAGTACTAGATTACGTCCTATCCATATCTCATATAGCATTTTGGTTACAGACTTACTCAGAACCCTATTTAGAAGGTAACAAGTCGATTCGAGCATATATCCCCAAAGAAAGATTGACAGACCAGCAAACCCCATCATGGATCGAACCATGTCCAACAAGGTCTGATTCCTCCTTTCAGATACACCATTATGCTGTGGTATTCTAGGAGGAGTCTATTGAGAGAGAATTCTATTCTCTTTTAGATATGTTAGAAACTCATTGGAAAGGTATTCACCTCCTCGATCAGATCGAAGAGTTTTAATACACTTTCTAGTTTGTTTTTCTACCTCATTTCGGAATAGTTTGAACATTTCAAACGATTCCGACTTATACTTCATTAAATAGACATACCCATACCTCGATAGGTCATCTGTGAAGGTTATGAAGTAGAAATATCCACCTCTTGCACTTGAGCTCATGGGTCCACATACATCAGAATGTACCAGACCCAAGAGTTCACTAGCTCGCTCACCTTTTCCAATAAAAGGTGACTTGATCATTTTACCAAGAAGACAGGACTCACAGGTTGGAAGTGATTCACAATCACCTACTTCAAGAATTCCTTCTTGAGCCAACCTATTTATCCTATTCTTATTGATATGACCTAGCCTACAGTGCCAAAGATAAACTTCTGACATATTATCTACTCTAGGGCATTTACCGGAGGTTTGAACCACATTAACAGGTTGTGATAGAAAGTAAATTCCATTATTAAGTTGTCCAACAAACATTGTAACACCATTCAAAATGATATTGCAAACATTTCCTTTTATTAAAAATTGATAACCGTACATGGCCAAAAGGCCTACAGAAATAATATTTAATAAAAAGCTTGGACAATAGTGACATTCACTCAGAATTATATTTTGAGAATTGATTACAAGGTTCATGATTCCTAATGCTAGAACTGAAACTTTGCTTCCATCTTCAACATTCAGGAACCTCTCGCCTTCATCAAATCTCCTACTGACCTGCAGACCCTGCATCGAATTGCAAATATGATAAGGGCTTCCGGTATCCAATACTCAGGCAGTAGTATCACAAATAGAAAAGTTGCAAGGTGTTATCATATAAGTACCTTGCTTCTTCTTTGACCTGTTCGGGTCCAGAGAGGCAATGTATAGAGGACAGTTCCTCTTCCAGTGCCCCAGCTTCTTGCAAAAGAAGCACTCTGCCTGGCTCTGGTCGGGCTTGCACTTCTTGGTCTGACCCTGTGCAGACATCCCAGCATGCAGCTGCACCTTCTTATTCTTCTTCTTCTTGTTCTTCTTCCCTTTCTTAAAGGGTCGACGATCAGAAGAAGACCCTCCCACAACATTCACCGACTCCTTATGGAGCTGGTGATCCTTCTCAAAGTTCTGCAGCAACCCGAACAAGCCGTGGTAGTTCACTGTAGGCTTTGTCATTTGAAAATGAGTAAGAAAGGGAAGGAAGGACTTGGGCAAAGAATTAAGGATCGCATCCTTATCGAGCTGCTCGTGCAGGAGAAAACCCAGTTTACTTAGGCACTCAATCATTTCGATCATATACAGTACATGATCAGTGACTGAGGCTCCATCCCTCATCTGAGCATTGAAAATGGCACAACTAGTTTTGTGCCTTTCAATATCGTCAGGCGTGCCAAAAGATTCGTTCAACATTTGAAGCATCTCCTGTGGCTGGGCGTTCTCGAACCTACGGCTGAACTCATCATTCATTGCCGCCAACATTATGCACCGGACGGTGGTGCGGTCGTTGAGCCACTTCTAGTAAGTGTCTCGGACCGTCCCTCTAGCATTCAGGGCTGCCTCCTCAGGTGTCGGATCCGTTACTACACAAAGGATCCGCTCATGCTCAAGAATGATTTTTAATTTTCGATACTAGCTATCGAAATTAGATCCCATGAGCTTGTCATTATCTAATAATGACCAGAGCGACAGGGTAGTGGCCATAGCTGCATAAAGAAAAATCAGACCTATATTAGTACATAAATTATTAATACTAAAGATTTGGATTTTAGTCTAAAGTTTCTCCCAGTATTTTTATGAATTGGTAGCCTCAACCTCCAATTCGAGAAATTACTTTAATTCCTTGGTGGGTACTAGAATCCACACAGACTACACACAAGCCCAACTTTGGTTGGTCAACCCATGTGTATATATGGGTAGGTTCATAACCAGTTGTTTCTCTAAACAACTTCTAGTAATTGATTTTGCCCCAGAACCTAATCAGTAGGCTTTGGCCTCCACTGAAAAGATCTGATTAGGTCCAACCATTAACATGACTTGATTTGGTGAATCGGACCAATAAATGATCAGGCCTGACTTTGGCCGGCCAACCTGACCACCATCAAAAAGACTGAAACCAAATTATCATATTATGAATGATAATTCCATTAGTCAATAAGCACCAGGCTTTTGGGCCTCCAATGATTATTAAACTAATGGACTGATTATCACTCACTTAATGGGAGGCTATGACTTAGTTATCACTATAACTTAATCATTTTAGAGACCTAATAATTTTGAAAATTTTATTAAAGGATAGATGAGAAGAAAATATCATATCCAGCCAATTTCAATCCTCCCACTAACTTCACCAAGTCAGATTAAAAAGGATTTAATTAAAGCTGGCATTAGGAGCACCTAAATCAGTCAAACTGATTTACCTAATGACATGGGTGAGCCCTAATCACCAAGTGATCTAATCAAAACCTAATTCACCAGGTTGGCCAGGTAAGTGAGATCAGTGGTGGGGATATGCCATTAACTCGTCAAAGATCGAATCACTGCAAGTAGCTCCCGCTTAAAAACCATTGGTCAAACTGCCAAACTTACCTTAGACACCAACCGGTTCATTAGTTTTAATTTGATCAACTTAGTAAATTGGGTTCCACCGCGTATCCATGAATTAAGTCCATCTTGGTCTAGTTAAAAACATGGACCCATTCAACTACAACTATTGGAGTTGAGTCTAGAGTATCCTTAACCTAATCTAATTCAACTTTTGATTAGATTTGATCAATTACTCTAATTTAGTCTATTTCTTTAAGCTAACTTAGGTCTAACTCAATTATGGACCTAATCCATCTAATCCATTGACCCACAAGTTTATGCAATTGTCTTAGGTCTTAATTCATAATTCTAGACCTACTAGACAATACTTAATTCTTTTAATTAAGTATTTGGACTGATGGGTCAAGGTTTGGTATTTCGAAAATAATTTTCAAATTTGAAAGGTTTTATTTTCTGTTCACCAAATATGTTGACTCATTACACAAATATATCAGCATATTTCATAAATAGCAATCCTATTGCTAATTACATAACAAAAAATAACTCAATCAAAATAAATCATGAATATTCTTTTAGATCTAATCTAACACATTCATGATAAATTTCATAATTGAACCTTTACAATTAATTCCTTTCACTGCTTCATCTGTATGGGATATAATCGTATCGGCACCCCTATCGCCATAGGAGACCCCATCGAATGGGAAGAGAGGGCCTTTAAACCCTACTGTTCTCCTATGACTAAACGGCCATGGCTACCAACCCAATTCGATTACTTGCTACTTGGATCAAGTATATCTAAATATATCAATTTTAAAATTTAAATTTCAAATTTCAAATTTTAAATTTTAAAATTTGAATTTCAAATTTTAAATAAATTTCAAATTTCAAAATTTTGAATTTTAAATTTTGAAATTCAAATTTTGAATTTTAATTTTTGAATTTTAAATTTGAAATTTTAACCAAATTTCAAATTTTAAATTTCAAATTTTGAATTTTGAATTTCAAAATTCAAAATTCAAAATTCAAATTTTGAATTTCAAATTTTTGAATTTTGAATTTCGAACAACTTTCAAAATTTAAATTTTGAATTTTGAATTTCAAATTTCAAATTTTAAACTTTTAGATTACAACTTAATCTATGCATGCAAATATATATGTCATATCTAAGAACTTGCTCTGATACCATTTGTGGGGAAATTCAGTGCAGGGGTAAAATAGTAATTTTAAAACTTTTTCAAAATTATGATTTTACAGTGAAAAATATTAATTAATATAATTAATTAACATGAATTTACCCTACACTAGGATCTAAATAAGATATGTAGCATGCATGCATTTAAATTTGAAATTTGAATTTGAATAGTAAACACTTTACTATAATGTGTTCAGAACATAATACCTTTGTGCAGGTAGTAGATCGCTGTAATCTGATCACTGTCGGGAGAGTCTGATTATCGCAATATAGCCACACAGTGTGTCTGACCTCTGTGGATCATCCACATGAAGCTCCCGGTCTGATCGACTCCTCACGAGTGCTAGCTCGTTGTAAAGCCCTTTCGACAGTCGATGCTGATCGAACTCCTTCGATCGATGTTTGTCGATTCTTCAGATGCTCTGAATCATCAACAGACATGCTTGAGAGGATGTTGAAGATCTCTCTAAAATTTGGTGGGCTCACAACACTCGTAGCTCACCTTCTCACTTCCCGAACTCCAGGCTGAAAACCTGAAGAACTCACTGAAACCCTACGTACACTTATTCTTTCTTTTCTTTCTTTTTCTCTCGAAAGGATATAGACCTTCACCTTGCACACAAGGATTCCTCACACCCAGATTTTCTCTCCAAAATTTTTCTTGCACATGCCCCACTCTTCTCTTCCTTTTAAAATAATGTCAAACATCTTATCCACGTGAGAGGATAAAGATGAGTAATTGCACATTTGAATTCAAATTAAATTTTGAATTCAAATGGAAACCAATTTATTCCTATCCACTAAGGACGTGAGAAGAGGAGGACGTGGCTTAATTTGTGCATGAGTGATTTCATGAGAAACATTTTCTCGTGTAATAAATGGGGCATTAAAAGAGGATAAGGTCAAGGTGCTAAGATTGGTTGCTCATTCAAATTCAAACTTTGTTTTGAATTTGAATGGCCAACCAATCATCCTTATCCACTCATTTGGTGCATTAAAGTAGGGTGTGAGGAGGGCTTTGCATGAGAAAAAATTCATGAGAACTTCCTTCTCGTGAATTCAAATGGGCGCAGTGGAAGTGAGGTGGCGCAGGGAGAATGGGTCAAGGTGGTTTCATTATTTAAACCAACCTAATTGAACCGAATATGTTAGGCTCAATTAGACAAATTTAAATCCAACTAAATTAGGCTTAATTAGGCTCAATAAAATCCTAATCAAATCAGGAATTGATTAAGCCCAACTCCGGATCAAATCAGGGACCAAACCATCTCGACGATTAGGTTAACTCTTAACCTAATCGGGTCAAACCCAACTGAATCCAATTCAATTGGACTTGATCCAAAAATAATTACTCAATCAAATTGAGTTAATTAATGATCAAATTACTAATTAAATCTCTCATAAATATTGAGTCCAAATTCGATGGATAATCGGACATCAGAATTCATCGATATGTAACCCTAATCGAAGAGTCCCAAACCAGTGGGACTCTTGACCCCGGTACCCAAAATGTGTGGGACTCATGATCAGAGAATCCTGATTCTCGATCACAGAGTCTCAAACATGTAGGACTCATAGTCCATGAGTATTAGGACTCTTCATCAGCCATCAGATCAAATAGGAACCTCTAATGTGTGTGACTCTACAGGTTCGAACCTAAGCTGGTAGCACAGGAACCAATTCCTGTACTAATCAAAGTGACCATCTAGCAATGGTACCTGATGATCGAATAGGTCAAAAAGTCAGAATGGCAACACTCAGAACCTACGTGAATATGGTTACTGTATAATTCATCCTTTTGACCTCTGTGTTTAGGATGACTCAGGGTTAAACTGTCAACCCTGATTAGATCATCCGAATCGTGCTCAACTCAAACAGTCCTGTGACTCCTCACAAGGACTACCCTGGCTAAGATTTTGCTAAATTAAAATATGACTATACAGAGCTCCTAAACTGGAGTGGTCAATCCCATCTTGACACACGCACCGACAAGTCAAGTACTTGACTACACCCAGCAGCCTTCTGTCACTGAATTGGAAATTCAGGTAGTCCAGTGCCTAAGTGCAGTGAGTTGCTTGCAAGTCACCGTGACGTTCTCAGGTCGGAGGGATATTTATACCCATATTCCATCGAAGCAAATCTTGACAGCAGAAATAGCTCCGGAGTCGGTCACGTTCAGTGCAGATATACCCTTACATCTCACCTGTATGCCATACCAGTGTCTCCATACTCATTGGTTAAGAGGACAACCAACTCCTATATAGCACACAACGACCTATGCTTGATAAACATTATCATCCTTGGTAATAATGTATCATTTGATCGCAAACAGATTTAAGGACTAAACGATAAATCTTCCTTTGTCGAGTCTAAATAGTCCTAAGGACTTCACCACAACATAGGAGTTCATTAGAAGTTGAAATATTTTGTGATGAAAAATGCCAAAATAATTTTTATTAATTCATAATTTATATACATATACAAAAATGAGTACAACCGTCAACAGACTGACGATTGGCTTTGGGACACTATTCCCAACACCAGGATGAATCGACTCAATTCTGCAAACAGTGATATTGTATAAGATACAACATAAATGGTTTAGATTAGAAAATATTTTAAGATCTAAACTTAAATCCATGTACATAATATACTTAATTAAGAATTAAGATTTAAAATTATAAGATCTGAAATTATGAATTTAAGATCTAAATTTTAATGCATAAAATATGAATTTCGGGTATGGGTTGAACAAATTAGATTTAGAGACTAAACTACAACTAGGGTCATTGATTAGATCAGGTTAGAACCCTTTTTGATTTTGAGTAGTTAATCGAACTTAATCAAGAGTTGGTTGGGATTAGGTCAAAGGGGCTCAAAATTGAATTTAGTTGTAGTTGGTCGAATTGATTCACATATGATGTGAATTGATTAAGTCAAGACTGAATTTGGCTCAATGGTTCGAGCCCAGATCTATAGGTTAACCTAATTAATTCTAATCAACCAATTTAGTATCTAAGGCAAGTATTAGATGATAGTTATTTAATTGATTCCATTGTCTGACCTGGCTAATTTATTGGTGTCTAAGAAAAGCAACGGGAGAACGTCCACTGATGTTTACTTACCTAACAATCTTAGGAGATTATGTTTTATATTAGGTTACTTATTGACTCGAGTTTATCCATGCTGACTAGGTTGGTCAGACATAAAATATACTGACCTAAACTATATTAGTCATAATATCAGATATATGTGACTAATTAGAAAAGACCTGAATCTAAATCTCTGCACTAAATATTAAGTCTACTAGTCTTCCACCGTTGTAGAGATGCGGATGCCTTTTTCGGCATTGATCGTTCTCAACTAGTTACAGTGATTTGGTTGCATCAAGAAGACACAACCACTCTATTAGTATTAGATGCCTTGAGATAAAGATGGAGTTGGACCCAATAACTGTTAGGTGAGGGACCCAATGATGGCTTTACACTCACTGGAGAATGATGGGTCGGATTTAACTAAAGAATATGCCAATAACTGTTAGGTGAGGCTACAGGACTTAGAGACCAAATCACTACAACATGCTTGAAGAAGCATCTGGATAAAAAGTTATCCATGCATTGATATATATGTTATCGATAACTGTTAGATGAGGTACCGTACATCGATGGGACCGTAGCATCCACTAGAACCACTTATCACGTTAAGATTTTTGTTTCTCCACTTGAAGAGTGTGAGAGACTCAAAAAATTAATGAGAGCTTTTTTTTATTTATTTTTAAAGTCTCTAGAACAAACTATTATAAGTACAATCATCTAATTAAAAATTTGCTCTCTATGATCAATTCTTTAGCTTCCAACCCTCTAGCTCGAATCTTAGATATTAACCACTTAATCAAAATCAATTACATATTCTAGCACATAAATCTAAGAATAATTTTTAGCTTTTAGAAATTAAGCTATATTTTTTATCAGGTTAACCCAATGTCATCAGCTTATCCAATCTATAGTCAATGAGCTATACTTGACAAATGGTTGGACATTCACAATTAGGTTAGGTGCTATAAATTAGATTCCATAGTTGATAAAATCCAATATATGCGTGAGAACATGTAGACTGCCAATGATGTGTTGATTCATCTACAATAGTTGTGAGATGATCAGAGTCGCACAGTGTATGAGATGCATGATGGACAGTTTGTCCATGATCGATGATCAAAGATATTAAAAAGCTTGAAAAGCTCGACATAACCATGCATAAGAAATTACTAATGAATTTGATCCTACAATCTATAATTCATATGGATAGTTTGCAAAACTATTATATGAATAAATATTATGGCACCTTAACTGAATTGGTTAATATGCTGATAACTAAGGGACCTTGAAAAGTTTAAAGATACATACTTGGAGAACCTAAATAAATATTGACATGCCTTTGAAAGGTATGTCGAATTGCTCAAAATTGATCTTACGATTTTTTCTTTTTCATTAGACTCTAGTGCATATTACGCACTTTAATATATAGTCTAAGGAAGGAAGAGGACTAAGGGAAGGTGTTGTGACTGTTTTGAGTCAGCAATGGTGTAAAAGTTGTACTCGACATGGGCACCTAATCTCGATGATTACCATTTAAATTTAATTCTTTATCATTTGCATGGTGATGTATTTGTAAAAATTATTTGAGCAAATAGTGAATGTCATTGGGTCTAAGAGATCCAGAACTAAATAACATGAAATATATAGATAGTTCTTTTGGCTAGATCATGTATGAGAAGAAATGATTTGCCGACTAAAGAAAATAGATCTTTTGGGCTCATTGACTATTAAGTCATATCTAGTCTATGAATCATCTCTTTGAGGATTAATGATCAAACTATCCTTTGTGGGTCAAAAGGATAGGATCACTGAAATACTTATCCTAGTACACATATGATATGTATGGCCCATTTGATAAGTCAGACTAGGATGTTATCACTACTTTATTATCTTTACAGATGAGCAGATATGGTATAGGTATATGTATGTGAGATACAAATCTAAAATACTTTGAAAGGTTCAAAGAATTCCGATATGAAGTAGAAAAAATAAATCAAAAAAATTTTGAAGGTACTTCGATCCGATCGAGGATGCAATACCAAATAAAAAATTTATTGATTATCTCAAAAGAATGATATAGTTTCATGATGAAATTCTCCTTGTACACCTCAGCTCAACAGTGTATCTGTGAGGAACGATGGCACTATATGAGATATGGTCCAGTCCATCATGAATATGACTAGTTCAATTATTATTTTTTTAAGAATAAGAATTAATTTTTAAAATTTAAATTATATTTTCTCTAAAGTTGGTTTCACCGCACCATATGAGATATGAAATGGTGGACAAATTAGAGGAAAAGTTTGTAAAGAGCTCATTTATAAGGTATCCCAAACGATGTTTGAGATATCATTTTCTCTTCTCAGTGGTCAATGTGATTGTGAGCAATCATACTATTTTCTTAGAAACAATGGGAGGATGAACTCAAAGAGAAATCTCTAAAGAACAACGAGTCACAAGAACTATACAACCTATTTAAGATGAGCCAGTATATGTATTACTTTCTCTACCTCGTAGATCTAGTAAGATCTTCCATCCTTTAGAAAGGTACTTGGTATTCTTACAAAAGATTCAAAGAAAGTATTTTTTAAGGGAGATTGGGAACATAGGGATGATCTAAAAAACTTACAACGACGTGATATGAAAAATCATGTAGTTATATGAAGGTCAGTGGGAGGATCCCATAATGACATCGGTTATGATGTGGTTACATATAGAATTTTTTTTTCAAAGATCTAGGTCAAATATTCTGAAAATAAAAAATCTATAGAGATAGATCCTAAAAAGATATTTGGTTATCACAAACAAGTATATAGAAGAGATACTGAAAGGGTTCAGCATTAAAACCTTCAAAAAAGATCCGTTATCATCTTAGGCATAGGTGTATGCCAAGCTATATACTCGACTTGATATATTTTACTATGAAAGTCATGAGCAAATATTAGTCAGATCCAGGCTAGGAGTATTGGATTGCTGTGAAAATATCATTAAGTACTTGAGAAGCACTAAAGAATTATTCCTCATCTTTGAAGAAGGACTAGAGCTAAGAGTGGGAGTATACACTGATGCTAATGGTAGAATATCTATATCAACATGTATTTTTGAGTTATGTTCATTCGATATATTGGAAAGATTCCAAACAATCGACCAATGGAAGCTGAATATGCTATAGATGTGTAGGATGTGTTCTGATTTTTATGATAGTTGTAGAACTAGATATCATACCATTAGATGCTATGACATTGTACTGCAAAGATAATGGTCCATGCCCTTGCTAAGGAGCTAAGGTCTCACCAGAAGTTCATGCACATAGAGCAGAGATATACACAATTATCTCAAGTAGAAATACATGGAGGTACAGAGGGTAGACTCCACATAATAGTGGTAGGCCCAAGTCACTTGGCCAGCTAAACATTGAAGATTATCTTTAAAAGATGGGGCTCAGGTATATGGTAGATTAGCTTTAGTGCAAGTGGAAGTTTGTTGGATGTGTGGCCTAGAAGCCAATCTTGGCTGACACATATTTTTTTCTAGAATATATTTTGTACTTATTGGACAGACTTTATAACCAATCATGTCTTATGTGTTCATGATTTGTCTTAAAAATTAACAAAGACGATTTTATATATTCTCAAAGTGTTAAAAATTTGAGACATACATCATTAGTGATTAATTTTTAAATACTCTCGATCGAAAGATCATCATGGACGACAATGATCAATCTATTCAAGATCGATGCACAGATCACTTCCCTTTAGGACAGATGAGTCTTGAATCTGCGGTGTAGAGACACTGGGATGAGAGTGTAAGTGGTTGTTAGAGAATAATTTACACTAAGCATGATCAACTCGAAAAACCACTTGGATGTCTACTCACTCATCAGTGGTCTTTCTCGATACTGTAGTGGTGTGACTGGTCCTTTGACCTGTGGTGTATTAGCTATTCACAGCGAAGCTATATAGTTTGACTGCATATTTTCTTGATCCCTAGCCATATGGGTCCTTGCTGTATTTGTTGGCTATGTAGGTTCAAGTTTGCTGTTTGGAGTAGGATGCATCTAGATGGAATCTATCGACCTTGGTAGAAAAAGAGAAGTCCCATGCTATTTGTAAGACTGAGTTCAAAAAAATCTATGGCCAGAGAAAGCATAAATATATTGGGAAGGAGTTTCCATGAGATTTACAAATAAACTCGAGTCGAGCCAATCTAGCATATGACTGGCGATGGAATTTGACGAGTTCTCCATGACCTCTGTCAAGTTGGGACTCTCGATAGAGAGATTATATCACACGACAACTGCACCTAAGGATTTATTTTTTTATTCTGTTGGGTTGCCACTATATATTGCTAGACATCACGATGGATCATGAGAACTCACTAAAATCATTTTTGGATCAACGATCTTTATTGAGGTGAGTTGGAATTGTTTCAACCCATCAAAAAGAGTTTTGATGATACTGTGATGGAGATCATGATATGTCTCACTACCAGATAAAATAGAATCTGAGGGGTCACACACAAAAGGAGCCTGACCTGATCAATGGCTTGGATCATATTCAAATTATCAATTAGATTGATAATTTAAATTTTAGAAACTACTAATTTGTAAGCATTACAATTTTGGCAGCTGCTAATTATTAGCACAGAGACTTAATTATAAATATTATAATTTTTTTGACATTGATTAAATTATAAATTAAATTTTAATTAATTTAAATTAAGTTTAATTTAATTAAACTTAATTTAATATTAATTAGATTTAATTATCCAAATCAGATTTAGATTTCAGGCCTAATTGGATCAAGCTTGATAGTCTTTTCGAATTCTACTCGTTTCGGACTCAATTTGAATCTAATTGAGGCCCTATTTAAACTAGATGAATCATGACGTGGAGAGCGCAAGTTCTTTGAGACTCTCTCTCCAAAAATCATGTCAAACAGAGAAGTGGGGTATTATTTTTCTCATCCTTTTTTCTTAGCATGAGTGAAAGGAGAGGGGGCACCAACCACCTTATCTGGAACTCTTTTTCATCTAGATTTTTTTTTATTTAAATTTGATTCAAAATAGGATACAAATATCTCTGATTAGGGTATAAAAGATTAATTTTGTATGACAAAAAAAATTGAGAAAAGGTGGGACATGCGCTTATGGTGAGAAGAGATTTCTTTCTTGCAATGCAACCTTATCTCGACACCTTTCCAATTTTTGATTTAATTTCAATGCCTTAGATGAGATCTCTTGGGTGTGATGGAGATGTTGTGCATGGGATAAGATGAGGAGGGTGACAAAATAAAAATTGGGGGGGGGGTCTGAAGAGTTTGTGACGTGAAAAAGATATGAGGCACTACTTCTTTCCTTCTCACACACCCCAATGCCCAACTTCCTTCTCTTTTTTTCCTTCATGTCCATGCTCAGATCTGATAGAGATCAGATCTAAGAAGAGAAAAGAGAGAGAAGAAGAGAAGAAGAAGGGTTCTTCTTTTCTTCATGGCGATCTGGTTCAGATTCCGTCGGATCTGCATGAAATAGTTCACGCAATGATCTCTTTCTTCAAGATCTAGAAGAAGGGATCTAGATCCAAGAATGAAGAGTGAGATCTGCAAGGTGATAGTACACCACTGATCTCGGTGCTCTGATCAAACATCTCTGTGTGGATACTAGTAGAGGTCAGGCGCATGTGCGGCTACGATCATAACCCAAGACATCCGTAGGATCCAAAGTATAAAGATCTGACCTCTGTTTGTTTTTCACTAACGGTTTGTTTTTGTTTCAGATTTTAGATCATGGTTACATGTTCGTATCAAGATCCTTGCTATGATTTTCATATCAAATTTGGTACGTGTGTGAATTAAAATCATTTTAATTTATTTGCTTTTGCTACTTGATGTTTAGAAAAAGTTTTTAAACTATATATATGAAATCGTAGCAGTTTTTCTAACAGATAATCGGTCCAATAGTCTGATAATCATTGGAGGTGCCATACTCTATTTCTTATTTGCTATTGAAATTATCATTCATTATATGATAATTTAGTTGTGTCTTTTTGATGGGCGATTACATTGGTCGAGCCACACTCAAACCTAATCATTCCTTAGATGTGCTGCATGGTCATGTTAATTGTTAGACCTGACTAGGTTTTTCAGTCGAGGTACCACATACTTGTTGAAGTGAAGCTTGGAGCAAAATCAATTACTAAAAATTATTTAAAGAAATAATTAGTTAATAACCTACCCATAGATGCACATGGATTGGCCGAGATACACTCAGACCCATTTGCAGTCTATGTAGATTTTAGTACCTGCTAAGGGATTAAAGTAATTTTTCGAATTAGAGGTAGAGGCTATCAATTCGTATAAAATAGTGAGAGAATCTTTAGACTAAAGTCTAAATCTTTAAGCTTTAATAATTTATATACTAATAGGCCTCATGATTTTTTCTTTATGCAGTTATGGCTAGTACCTTACTGCTCCGATCACTATTGGACAATGATAAGTTGATGGTGTTGAAAATTTTATTCCAAAGCCAATCATCAGCTTGTTAACGGTTGAGCTTATTATTATAATTATATATAAATTATTAAATTAATAAATATTATTTAACTTTTTCATCACTATGTACATCTTATTTTGAACTCTTATTATGTGATGAAGTCCTTAGGATTATTTGATTCGATATAAGAGGATATATCATTTAGTCTTTAAACCTTAAGTTCATGATCAAATGATATGCTATTACTAGGATGATAGCTATATCAAGTATAAGTCGATGTATGCCATGTACGTTGGTTGTTCTCTCAATCAAAAAGTATGGAGACATTGGCATGGTATGCAAGTGAGATATAAAAGTACATCTCTCTAAATATGACCTACTGCAGAGTACTCTGCTGTCAAGAGTAGCTCACGAAGAAAATTGATACAAGTGTCCTTCCGATCTGAGATCACCACGGTGATTTACAAGCAATTCACTATACTTTATATCGGACTATATAAATTTTTAATTCAGTCATGAAAGGTTTTTGGGCACAGTCTAGTACTTGCGAAGTCAGTGTGTGAGTCAAGATGGAATTGACCCCTCCGAATAAGTAGGAGTTAATGTATCAGTGTGTTTCAATTCAGTGAAACCTTGATCGGGATAATTCATGTGATGGATTTGAAAAATTAAAATACAATGTGGATGACCATATCAGAGTTGACAGTTAAACCTTAGGTCATCTTGAGTATTGGGTCAAAGGGATGAATTATATGATAACCATATGCCAATAGGTTCTTGAATGATGCTTTATAATCTTTCAACCTATTCGAACGTCGGGTATCATTGCTAGATGGTCACTTTGATTGGTATAGAAAGATTATTTCTGTACTGCTGACTTAGGTTAGAACCTATTGTTGAAAAATATATCCCAAAAGCCAATCGTCAACCTATTGACGGTTGAGCAACCTTGTATTGTAATTGATTTATTAATAAATAAAATATATTTTTGGTATTTTCATCATAAGTTTTCATCTTCTAATGAACTTTGTTGTTGTGATGAAGTTCTTAGAACTATTTAGGTTTAATAAAAAAAAAATTTATCGATTAGTTCTTAAAACTGTTCACGACCAAATGATAGGCTATTAATAAGGACGACAGCTTCTATCGAGCATAGGTCATTGTAGGCCATATCGGTTGGTTGTCCTTTTAACCAAAGAGTGTGGAGATACTGGTATGGCATACAGGTGAGATGTAAGGATACATCATCATGGAACATGACCAACTCCAGAGCATTCTACAGTCGAGAATATCTCTGATGGGATATAGGTATAAGTGTCCCTTAGACTTGAGATCGCCTCAGTGACTTGCAAGCAACTCACTGTGCTTTGGTACTGGACTAACTGAATTTCTAATTCAGTGACAGAAGGCTTCTTGGCATAGTCAAGTACTTGTGAAGTCAGAGTGTGATCAAGATGAGATTGGCCACTCCAAGAGTTGGAGAAGAATGAGTCGCTCTATTTCAATTTAGCAAAATCTTGGTCAGGATAATCCATTAGATGGATTTGATATTTTGAAATACAATATGGACAACCTGATTAGAGTTGACAGTATTAGATGTGTGCCCTAGATACCAGATTGGCTGACATATTCCTGTACAAATGTAAGAAAAAATTTATAATTTTGACTATAAATGAATAAAAGCATTATTCTACTATCACATTGTGTACATTTTGTTTGTGATACATCGTTTGAGTTATTGGGAATGTTAATTCATATTTTCAAGAGTTAAAAATTTAAGGCATGAATTTACATAACTAACTTATAAACAGCTCCTAACCATAGGATCATCATGAGGATGGTGATCGATCCGGAAGGTTGGTGTACGATCGCTTTCTTAGGGTAGATGTGTCTTGAGTATATGGTGTGGAGACACCGAAGTGAGAGTACAAATATTCATTGAGAATGAGAGTACTGAGCGTGACCACCTCGAGCAATCATAAGGAAGTCTACCTTCTCGTCGATGACTAGCTCGATGCTGCAGTTGTGTGTCTAGTTCTTTGACCTGAGGTACATCGACAGTTCACCTTGAGTGTGTTATAGTTTGACTACATCATAACTCGATCTCCTAGTCATTTGGAATCCTGAAGTGTATGTTGGCTGTAGCATATTCATTGTAGGAACCAGATTGCACCAAGATGGGATCTATCAACCTCGGTAGATAAGAAGAGTAGTCCTATGATGATCAAAAGATTGAGTCCTTAAGCCCATGGCCATGGCAGAGTGAACTAATGGAAAAGAGTTTTCATTAAGGTTTCACATCAGACTTGGATCGATCGATTGATTCATATGACTGATGTTGGGTTTGATGAGTTCACCTTAACCCCAATCCAGTCAGGACTCATGATAGAGAAACTCAATCATACAGGTAGCTGTATCGAGAGGTTCATCTTCATTTTTGATGGGTTGCCACCATATACTGCTAGGTGTCACTGGAAAATTTTGAGAGCAATTAGAATGATCTTGATGATCGATCATTCTAATTATCTGAATCAGAAGAGCTCTGGTCTATCGAAAGGAGTTTCGATGATGTTGATGATGAGATCATGACATATCTCATTACCATACGAAAATGAATATAACTAGGTCACACAAACAAGAGTTAGGGTCTGGATGTCATCAATTGAGCTAGCCCAGTTCGATTGATTTGGATTAAATCCAATTAGGTTCAAGAAAATCATGCTAGCACACGATTAGCCAACTTTCTCCTCATGTAATTTTTTCTATCTTGACTGAGCCAAATGTGATTTGACTCACCCAAAGAACCTTGAGAAGATTTCTCATAGTCTGACTGGAGCCAGTCTAGCTCAGAAAGGACTTATCTTAATTCATGAGATGAATTTAAGACAACACCTGCTAATTCCTGTCACCTGCCATTTTCGTTTTAGGACATTGGTCAAACGTTGACCCATGGACCTTAGACTGAAGGCCCCTTGGCAAGAGGTCATTGAAGAGTTTTTGTGGAGTGTCCACTTGCTAATTTTATCCTCAAAGTGGGCACCATAATCAGATATGGCATGCGCCCCAAGTGGATAAGGATAGAGTCCCATGAGATGAGGACTCTGATCCCTTGATCAACTTGGACTGTGGGGCGCCAATCTCACTGTGCTTATCCAGTGTTGGCACCAATAGTAGGAGAGATTATGGGGATTCTTATCTGATATAATTAGATAACATCACTCCATCAATCAAAATTTTTCTAGAATTAATTAGAATTTTTTGATTGGTCGGATGATGTGGCACTGCATGGTGCAGCAGGGTCTATTTAAACCCTGTCTGTGCCTAGGGTTGAGAAACTCTGCACAATAACCACCAAAAGCCTGAATCCTCTCCACTTCTCTGTGCCCCCTCTACTCCTCTCCCTCCCCTCTTCATGTCCAAGAGGTTGGACATCCATCTGGTGCTTGTCCAAGGCATGGTGGCTCTTTGATTAGAAGGCTGCAGAGATTTGTCGAGAAGCTGCTGCTCCAGCTTCAGAAGATTTTTTGAAGATCTTCTAGATCAGATCCAGATCTGATTTTTGGAGCAAACATTTGTAAGGAGAAGATGATCCAAATCCTACTCAAGTAGATACCAGTAGTGGCCAGACAGTTGCATGGCTATTTTAGAACCTCGAGCATTGCTGCGATCATCTACAGGGTAATCTAGTTACCCTAGAGATATTTCTCTATTCCTCATGATTTTAGATTTAATTTTAGATTTAATATTAGATAATAGAAATTAGATCTAATAGATCTTAGATTTGAAATATCATAGGATATTTTTTTTTTTTTTTGAGTTGCTCTGCCCCAGATCTCATTACATCTGGAAGATCCTACAAGGAAAAAACTGATTTTTTCTTCAACTGATATCAGAGCAAGGTTGATGGCTCTATTTCAGATTTAATTTAGATCTGATTTTTATTTTTATTTATCTAATATTAATAGATTTCAAATATCACATTAGATGTAATAGGATCTAAAATCAAAAAAATTTAAAATTAAATCTAAGTAGATCTAACATGTATGAGATACATGACTAGACTTGGAGTAGTTTAATCTATGAATAGTCTTATAGTTTTATATTTTAATATGATTAAAATATAAATTAAATCTAATTTATTCTCTGATTTTTTGATGTTATAAATGTTATATTGAGATCAAAAAATAAAAAATAAAATTTAATAAGATTGATCTATTGCATGTCTAGACTAGTTGTAGAATTGTTCTAGTAACTGTCTAGAATAGATTTCATATTGAATAGTTTAATTTAAATCTTATTTTTCAGATGTTATATGTGATGTATCAGATCTGAAAGTATACTAATTAGATCAGATTTTAATACGTGAGATATATGCAAAGCATGTATAAGTTAGATCTGAAATTATATATGTGATATGTGTTGGGTGGATGTCTGGCCAGGACACCACCTCCCAAGATCTTTTCAGTACCATGCGATGCAGCAGGAAGAAAGAAGAAACAAAATAAAACAATCAAAATACGTGGATCAGCCACAAAAGGGCTCACCTCCATAGGGCATGCAAACTTCACTATGAAAAAGAAATTTTACAAGAGGAGACCTCACCCTCAACCCTTGTACACCCAATTCTCTCTCACTAGAAGTTTTCCTCACAAAAGCTCTCTCTCTCTCTTGGAAGACCCCCTGAACTCCTGAAGTGCCTAGCGACCGCTGTCCAGAAGCCTCCTACTCCTTCTCTCTCAGTGCTTTCCCCTCTCTCTCCTCTTGGGTTCGTATGGCTCTGTACGGCGAGAAAATCCGAACCACTACTTTACTGTTCATCCACAGGCCCTTTTTTAAAGGGTTAAAACCTAATTAGATTAGGTTTAAGAGTCCTTAATCAACCCAAATCATGTCCCAGACCGTCAGATCAAGATCGAAAGTCACCTGGGCCCTCCGATCATGCTCCAGTCCATGGAATAGTACCGTGGACTGCAAGAAACGCGTGGAAAACTCCCACGCGGTCCACAGCCCCAGCCGCAGACCGCCCGATCCACGGTGGACCGATGCAAAGGGCCAGCAGGCCGCTGGGCTTGGGCCAGCCCGCCCACGCAGGCCTGCGCGCGGACTGGGCCGCGCGCCCGACTGGGCCGCCCGCCCACCCATATGGGTCGCACGTCCCGCGCACCGCCACCTGCGGCTGCACTGCTGCTGCCCGCCGTCGGATGCCGGCGGTCCTCCATCGCCTCGAATCTCATGCCAACTTCAAAAGCTCATATCTCCTCCATCCGAGCTCCGTTTCGGGTGATCTTGGTCTCGTTGGACTCCATTTTCACCACGAACCTCGCTGTGGGCTGAATCTCAAGGCATCAAATCCTAACAATCTCCACTTCGACTCGATATTCGGCCTCCTCCAAACTCTGAGAGCTTTTGGATCTCCTCGCCCCCATGCCCTGGGGCAATCGCCTGCTGATCATGGATGGGCAAACATGGGAGTCGAGCCAGGCTGCTCGATCCCATCTCCGTCGTATGCTGTGCTCCTCCTGACCTGAGACCTGCTCAGGGCATCATCCTGCGGCAATAGGAATCCCACCTTGCGACGTCGCCTCTCGTCCTCCCGAGTCTCCTGTCTCGTGCCCGATCCGCCTCCTAAAGCTCCACCTCACTCTGGGCTCCACCTAACTCCCGAAGCTCCACCTTGCACTGGGCTCCCCGTCAGGTAATAATGTCCTCTGCTCCCCTTCTTCCCCTCCAGCACAATCCTATCGCCGCGTAACACCCTCAGGATTCCTCCATCAGCTACTGTCCTGTAGCCTCTCGAATCCAGTCTGCTAAGTGAGATAAGATTCTGCCTAAAATCGGATATGTATCGAACCTCCCCCAATCTCCTCACTGCACCGTCATGTGTCCTCCAACTGACCATCCCAATGCCTCTGATCGCACAGCTCGATCCATCCGATAGATATATAGTGCCCTCATTGTTCTCCAAGGAGTCAAACTGCTCCTCTCTGCAACATACATGATAGGGGCATGCAGAATCTAATATCCACTATTGGGAAGAAGTAGATACTTCATCAGATATTTTCAGGACATCTCCATCTGAATCACTGCCGGCCGTCGCTACAGCAGCCACCATCCAATTTTTGAGTTCAGGGTAATCTCTGGCTAGATGCCCTAACTCCTCACACCGGTAACACCTGGTTTTGCTTAAGTCCCTCCTGGACTTAGACCGCCCTCGTTGCGATCTCCTGTCGCTCCGTCTACCACCTCCTGCTCCTCCAGAAGCCACCAAAGCTGAGCTACCGCCACCTAAGCTTGAATCTGGGTTCTCCCTCCTGAGAACCTCATTTTGGAGTATCACCGTGGTGACCTCGTCCATCTTGATAGTGCTCTTCCCCACTAGAAGAGCAGTCACCAAGGACTCGTATGAAGGGGGAAGCGACGCTAGCAAAACCAGCACCCTGATCTTCTCCTCAACGTTCTCGCCAATGCTAAGGAGATTGGTGAGGATCTTCTGGAAGTGGCTCAAATGCTCCTGCATGCTCTGTCCCTCAGTAATCCGCAGTTGGTAGAACTGCCTCCAGAGGAAAAGTATGTTGGTGAGAGACTTCGCCATGTACAACTCCTCGAGCTTCAACCATAGCACTGTCGGGGAAGTCTCGCTCAGCACATGGATCACCACCTCATCCATCAGGTACATACGGATGGTACTCACCGCCTGCATCTGTAGCCGTTTCCAATCCCGCACCTCCATAGTGGTCGGCTTCTCATCGTACAAGAGAGCATCGATCAACCCCTATTGGATGAGCACGTCCTTCACCCTTACCTGCTACAAGGAGAAATTGCTCTTACCATCGAACTTGTTGATCTCCATCTTGATTGTTCCTGTCTTCTCCATCTTCAGTCTTGCTCACCACCACTGCAATCTGCATCCTTATACCGCCTTGCTCTGATACCACTTGTTTGGTGAATGTCTAGCTAGGACACCACCTCCCAAGATCCTTTCAGTACTACGCGATGCAGTAGGAAGAAAGAAGAAACAAAACAAAACAATCAAAATACGTGGATCAGCCACAAAAGGGCTCGCCTCCATGGGGCATGCAAACTTCACTATGAAAAAGAAATTTTACAAGAGGAGACCTCACCCTCAACCCTTGTACACCCAATTCTCTCTCACTAGAAGCTCCCCTCACAAAAGCTCTCTCTCTCTTGGAAGACCCCCTGAAACCCTGAAGTGCCTGGCGACCGCTATCTAGAAGCCTCTTGCTCCTTCTCCCTTAATGCTTTCGCCTCTCTCTCTCCTCTCAAGTTCGTACGGCTCTGTACGGTGAGAAAACCCAAACCACTGCTTTACTGTTCGTCCACAGGCCCTTTTTTAAAGGGTTAAAACCTAATTAGATTAGGTTTAAGAGTCCTTAATCAACCCAAATCACGTCCCAGACCGTCGGATCAAGATCGAAAGTCACTTGGGCCCTCCGATCACGCTCCGATCCATGAAATAGTATCGTGGACCATGAGAAATACGTGGGAAATGCCCATGCGGTCCACAGGCCTAGCCGTGGACCACCCGATCCATGGTGGACCGATGCAAAGGGCCAGCAGGCTGCTGGGCCTAGGCCGGACCGCCCATACGGGCCTGGGCCGCACCCGCGTGCGGGCCTGCGCACGGACTGGGCCGCGCGCCCAGCGGGCCGCCCACCCGCATGGGTCGCACATCCCTCACGGGCCTGGGTCGCGCATCCCACACGCCGCTGCCGCCCGTCGTTGGCCGCTGGCGGTCCTCCACCGCCTCGAATCTCGTGTCGACTTCAAAAGCTCGTATCTCCTCCATCCGAGCTCCGTTTCGGGTGATCTTGATCTCGTTGGACTCTATTTTTCATCACGAACCTCGTTATGGGCTCAATGTGGGCTGAATCTTAAAGTATCAAATTATAACAATATGTAACTTAGATCTAACTAGTTTTTGTAGGAACCAGATTTAGGGTTTCAGGGTTAGATCTTGAAACTTTTTCAAGATCATACAGCGGAAGACTAAAATAAATCAAAATTATTTTTTAAAATCAGAGAATCTCTAGATCTAAGATCCTATTACATGATTATTACATAGCATTAAATCAGAAATTAAAATATATAAATATAGCATGAACTACATGTTGATCATATCAACATGTTTCTATACTACATCTAATGTATATATTAAACAATAGATCAGATCTATTACCTTGCAAGTTAGATGTTCTAACCTCACTGATCCGGGCTTGAGGATGAAGTTGCAAGCCGCACATACATCCAGCCTCTAGGAGTCATCTACACGAGCCCACGAATCTCGATCAGAAGTCCTGCTTTAGGAAATCAGCACAATATGCTAGTACTGCACTGATCCTTCTTTGATGGTTGATCAGGTGCCTCCTTCTTCTTGATTTAGACTCTTCCAAAGATGAAAAGTAGAAGGAGGAGTTTCATATCTGGAATGCTCTCAGGAAACTCAAGATTGAGGGAGGAAAGATATGAAAACAAACAACCCTAGAAGAAGACCCTCTTCTTCTTCTCGTTTCTCTCTCTAGACATCCTAACTTGTGTCTTTTATATCTCCATGACCCAATGATCTTTATCTTTGATTTTTGGATTGCTCAAAGGTCTCTATCTTATTCAAAAATTTCATGAAGAAACTCATTTTATATAGAGAGATATGATAGAGTCCTTATCTAGGTCAAATACCTAGTCAAGGCTTATCCAAACATGGTAAGTTAAGGGGCACCCAACTCTTGAGCACCTCCTACTTATTTTCATGCATGGATTACTAGAAAATAATGCATAATGTGTACCCTAAAATCCACAAAAATTTTAAAAAAAAAATGGATAGATTCAGAGCAAAATTGAAAGAGTTTTGGATTTCTAAAACTCTATCTCATAGAATTCGAAATCCAAACTTATTCCTTTTTTGATTTGATCCAAACCACCTTCCATGTAAGAAAGAAGAGAGGAGACCTTTTGTGAACGTGGGAGAGACCTAGGAGAGGGCTTTTGTCACACAAAATAAGAGGAGATTGGCATTGAATGAGAGAGAGGGCATGGGGAAGGCTTATGTGGTGCAAAGTGGAATCCTAGTCTTACTAGGATTCTATCTTATGACTTGTTTTAATTTGGTTTCTCAAACCAAATCAAACCAAAATTAGATCAACCCAATTAAAATAGATCTTAACCCAATTAAAAACTTAATTTAATCAGATTAAATTATATTTAAATCTAATTTAATTTTCTAATCAAATTAGAAATTAGATTGACCCAAGTCCTAGTTGAACTAGGACTAGTTTTTTCTTGCACTTGGCTTATCCAATAAATCAATTGAACTTGATCCAATCAAGCCCAAACTAAATCTAATTAAATTATATTTAATTAGACTTAATTTTAGCCCATTGGCTTAATCAAATTAAGCCAATTAGCAATCGAATTGCTAATCGATCCTCCTGCAACACTTGCACTAGGTTAAATGTCAATCGTATTGATCATTTTACCCTAGAACGATTCTTAATCATTGATCAACCATCCGATCAGATCATGAACTCTAATGTGTGTGACCTCATAGGTCCGAACCTAAGTCGGTAGCACAAGAATAAATTCCTGTACCAATCGAAGTGACTATGTAGAAATGGTACCCGATGATCGAATAGGTCGAATGTGTAGAACAACATTCTTAGAACCCGTGCGGATATAGTTTTCATATAATTCATCCCCTTGACCAAAATGATCAGAGAACACCCCAGAGTTCAACTGTCAACTTTGATCAGGTTGTCCACATTGTATTTCAAAATATCAAATCCATCAGATGAATTATCCTGGCCAAGGTTTTGCTAAATTGAAATACAGTGACTCATTCTTCTCCAACTCTTAGAGTGGTCAATCCCATCTCGATCACACTCTGACTTCGCAAGTACTCGACTGTGCCCAGAAGCCTTCCATCCCTGAATTAGAAATTCAGTTAGTCCAGTACCAAAGCACAGTGAGTTGCTTGCAAGTCACTGAGGCGATCTCAAGTCTAAGGAACACTTATACCTATATCCCATCAGAGACATTCTCGACAGCAGAATACTCTAGAGTTGGTCATGTTCAATGATGATGTACCAGTACATCTCACCTGTATGCCATACCAATGTCTCCACACTCTTTGGTTAAAAGGACAAGCAACCCATATGGCCTACAGCGACCTATGCTCGATAGAAGCTGTCGTCCTTATTAACAGCCTATCATTTGATCGTGAACTGTTTTAAGGACTAATCGATAAATCCTCTCTTTATCGAATCTAAATAGTCCTAAGGACATCATCATAACAACCGAGTTCATTAGAAGATGAAAGCTTATGATGAAAATGCCAAATATATTTTATTTATTAACAAATCAATTACAATACTTGGTTGCTCAACCGTCAACAGCTTGACGATTGGCTTTTTGGGACACATTTCCCAACAACTTCCACTTGTCCTAAAGCCACTCTGCACAGTATCTAATACCCATCTTCGACTTGTGGTTGTCGAACTCCTTTTTCGCCAGGGCTTTGTGAAGGGGTCAGCCAGGTTCTCCTTTCCGTCGATCTTCTAAAGGTCGACGTCACCTCGATCCATGATCTCTCAGACCAGGTGGAAGTGGCGCAAGATGTGCTTCGTCTGCTGATGTGCTTTGGGTTCCTTCGCCTGAGCTATGGCACCAGTGCTGTCGCAGTAGAGTAGGACCGGACCATCGAGGGATGGTGCTACTCCGAGCTCGTTGATGAATTTCCTCAGCCACACAGCTTCCTTCGCGGCATCCGATGCTGCGATGTACTCCGCTTCACAAACAGAGTCCGTCATAGTATGTTGCTTGGAACTCTTCCAGCAGATGGCTCCACCATTCAGAGTAAAGATATAACCTGACACGCTCCTACTGTCATCATGGTCAAATTGAAAGCTAGAGTCTGTGAACCCTACAAGTTTCAGATCTGACTCGCCATAAACCAACCATTGGTCCTTAGTATTTCTCAAATACTTAAAGATGGCTTTAACCACTTTTCAGTGATTTTCTCCAGGATTAGATTGGTATCTACTCACTACTCCTAGTGAGTATGCCACATCTGGTCTTGTACATGTCATGGCATACATGATAGATCCCACGACTGAAGCATATGGGACTCTACTCATACGCTCTCTCTCTTCAGGAGTTGTCGGACAATCCTTCATAGAGAGAGAAATTTCTTGGCCTATCGGTAGATAGCCCTTCTTGGAATTCTCCATGCTGAACCTCTTCAGCACAGTGTCTATGTACATGGACTGGGATAACCCAAGCATCCTTTTAGATCTATCCCTATAGATCTTCATCCCTAAGATGTAGGATGCTTCACCCAAGTCCTTCATGGAGAACTGTGATGACAACCAAAATTTTATTCTCTGTAGTGCGGGGATGTCATTCCCGATTAAGAGAATGTCATCCACATACAAGACAAGGAATACCACAACTGGACTATTTGCCCATTTATAGATGCAGGGCTCTTCTCCATTCTTAATGAAGCCATACGTTTTGATCACCTTATCAAAATACATGTTCCAACTCCGAGAAGCTTGCTTCAATCCATAAATGGATCTCTGAAGCTTGCACACTTTGGACTCATCTGTGGATGTAAACCCCTCAGGTTGTATCATATACACCTCTTCGGTCAGCTCTTCATTCAGAAAAGTTGTCTTTACATCCATCTGCCAGATCTCATAATCTAGATGGGCAGCTATTGTAAGCATTATCCGAATGGATTTGAGCATTGCCACAGGAAAAAATGTCTCGTCATAGTCAATACCATAATGTTGATGATACCTCTTGGTGACCAGACGGGCTTTATAGGTCTCCACCTTTCCGTCTGCGCCCCTCTTTCTTTTGAAGACCCATTTACACCCAATGGGTTTAACCCTTCAGGTGGGTCAACCAATGTCCATACATCGTTGACCTTCATGGACTCCATTTTGGATTTCATGGCTTCAAGTCATTTCTCGAAATCAGGTCTCTACATTGCATCCATATAGGTGATCGGATCCTCATTATTCTTATCAAGTTTGATGGGATCACCGTCTCGATCCAAGAAACCATAGTATCTGTCCAGCTGATGCGGTACTCCATCGGATCGCCTTAATGGTGCAGGTACATTGGGCTCCGGATCTGATCTAATCATATCCGACTCAGGTTCAGCTATTGGTGTCGGTCCTTCTACCTGTTGAACTTCATCAAGTTCAACCTTAGAGGCAATGGTTCCTTCACCAAGGAACTCTTTTTCTAAAAAAAAATTGCCTTAAGGCTGACGAACACCTTTTGTTCATCAGCATGGTAGAAAAAATATCCTTTTGTCTCTTTGGGGTACCCTATGAATGAGCATTTATCAGACCTAGGTCCAAGTTTGTCTGTGACTAATCATTTGACATAGGCCGGGCATCCTCAGACCCTAAGGTGTGAAAGTGCTGGCTTACGTCCCGTCCATATCTCATATAGAGTCTTAATTACAGACTTACTTGGAACCATATTTAACAGATAATAGGCCGATTCGAGTGCATACCCCCAGAAGGATATCGGCAAGCTAGCAAAACCCATCATGGATCGGATCATGTCTAACAGAGTCTGATTCCTCCTTTCAGACACACCATTATGCTGTGGTGTTCCTGGAGGAGAGCATTGGGAGAGAATCCCATTCTCTTCTAGATATGTGAAAAACTCACTAGAAAGGTATTCCCCTCCTCGATCAGATCGAAGAGTTTTAATACTCTTCCCAATTTATTTTTCTACTTCACTTCGGAATCGTTTGAACATTTCAAATGAATCCGACTTATGTTTCATCAGATAGACATATCCATATCGGGATAGGTCATCCATGAAAGTTATGAAGTAGAAATATCCACCTCTAGCACTGGTGCTCATGGGCCCGCATACATCAGTATGTACTAGGCCCAAGAGCTCAGTAGCTCTCTCACCTTTTCCAGTAAAAGGTGACTTGATCATTTTACCAAGAAGACAGGACTCACAGGTTGAAAGTGATTCACAATCACTGACTTCGAGGATTCCCTCTTGAGTCAACCTGTTTATTCTGTTCTTATTTATATGACCTAGCCTCCAATGCCATAAGTAGATATCTGACACACTATCTAATCTAGGGTGCTTGCCAGTAGAATAGACTCTTATCAGGCTTGATCTTTCTGGTCTGACCCTGCACAGATGTCCCAGCCTGAACTTGCACCTTCTTCACTTTCTTCTTCTTGTTCTTCTTCCCTTTCTTAGAAGGTCGAAAACCAGAAGACGAACCTCCCACTAAGTTCACCGACTCTTTGTGAAGTTGGTGATCCTTCTCAAAGTTTTGAAGCAACCCCAGTAACTCGTGGTAGTTCTCTTCAGGCTTTGTCATTCTATAATGAGTGAGGAATGGGAGATAAGACTTGGACAGTGAGTTCAGTATTGCATCTTTCCCAAGATGCTCATGCAAGGGAAAGCCGAACTTGCTCAATCGTTCCATTAGCTCAATCATGTACAATACATGATCAGTGACAGAGACACCATCCCGCATTTTGGTATTGAAGATGGCACAACCAATCTTGTGCCTCTCTACAACATCGGGTGTGTCAAAGGCATCCTCCAACACTTGAAGCATGTCCTTTGGTTGAGCCGTCTCGAATCTACGACTGAACTCATCGCTCATGGTAGCCAGCATGATACAAAGCACCGTGGTCCGATCACTGAGCCACTTTTGGTAAGTATCTCTGACTGTTCCATGTGCATTAGCAGCTGGCTCCTCAAGTACAGGATCCATTATCACATATAGGATCCATTCATGCTCCAGGACTATCTTCAACTTTCGGTACCAGCTACCGAAATTGGATCCCACCAACTTATCATTGTCCAACAATGATCAGAGCGATAGGGAAGTGGCCATATTTGCACAAAGGAGAACCATAACCTAATTAGTAATTAATTCATTAAACCTAAAGATTTAGATTTTAATCAAAAGGTTTCTCCCACTATTTTATTCAAATTGGTATCCTCTACCTCCAATTCGAGGAATTACCCTAATTCCTTAGTGGGTACTAGAACCACTTAGACTGCATACAAGCCCAACTTTGGTTGGCCAACCCATGTACATCTAAGGGTAGGTTCATAACCAATTATTTCTCTAAATAATTTTTAGTAATTTTAATTTTGCCCCAGAAACCTAATCAGTAGGCTTTGGCCTCCATTGTAAGGATCCGGTTAGGTCCAACCATTAACATGATCATACTTTATGTATCTAACCAACGAATGATTAAGCCCAACTTTGGTTGGCTCACCGAACCACCATTAGAGAGACACTTTCAAGTCATCATATGATGAGTGATTATTCCATTAGTCAACAAGCACCAGGCCTTTGGGTCTGCAATGATTATTGAGTTAATGGACTCATTATCAAACACCTTAATGGGAGGCTATGACTCAGTTATCTTCATAACTTTATCATTTTAAGGACCTAATAATTTTAGAGGATTTAAATAATATAGAGGATGAGGTTAGATGAACCAGCTTATCATGATCCTCCCACGGGCTTCACCAAGTCAGCTTAAGGGAGACCATTAAAAGGGCTGGTCTAGGAGCACCTAAATCAGTCACACTGATTTACCTAGCTGACATGGGTCAGCTCGAATAGTCAAGTGATCCGATCAAAATATAATTTCACCAAGAGGCCAGGTAAGTTCGATCAGTGGGAGGGTCTGCCAAAGCTTGCCTTAGACACCATCAGAAATGGCCAGGTAAGCGGGCTCCCAATTAAAAACCACCGGTCTGGTTTACCTTAGACACTAACTGGTTTAATTAGTTTCGATTAGATCAACCTAACAGTTTATGCTAGACCGCTTAGCCAAGAATCAAGTCCATTTGGTTCTCGTTAAAGACATGGACTTGACCAACTACAACTATTGTAATTGATCTAAAGTATTCTTGACCTAATCTAAGACAACAATTGATTAGATTTAGTCAATTCTCTAATTAAGTCCATCTTCAATCTAACCATAGGTCTAACCCAATTAATGGACCTAATTCCCACTAACCCATTAACCCAATGTGTTATGGTTTGTGTCTTAGGTTCTTCAATTCACAATCCTAGAACCTAATCAAACAACTTCTTAATTCTTAATTAAGTTTTGGGCTGAGGGTTGGGTTCGGCTTTTCAAAAAATAATTTTTATATTTATAAAATAATTTTATAATATAATTCTACCAACCATATTGCATGTTTGATTCATAATCAAGATACAAGTGAAATAAATATGAAACTACATTAGATCTAATTTATACAGGTTCATGTAATTGAAACAGTTTCAACTTTAAACAATTTCTTTGCACAAAAATTATTAACAAAGAGATTTTATTTTAGATTTAAATATCTTTTAAATATAATAAATCATAAATTTAATCTAGATCATATCTAACAAATTTATGATTAAAGATAGATCTACACAAACTTGGACAACCTTTGCACTGTAAGGGGTAAACCTTACAGTAGGACAACCTTGCAGTTCGTGATTGATCTAAAATTTTAATTTTAGATTTAATAATTAGATTATAAATTAGATCTAATCTAAGAAATAATCTAAGCATGTATAAATAATCATGTAATAAAGAATCTGGGCTCTGATACCAATTGTAGGAACCAGATCTAGGGTTTCAGGGTTAGATCTTGAAACTTTTTCAAGATCATACAATGGAAGACTAAAATAAATCAAAATTATTTTTTAAAATCAAAGAATCCCAAGATCTAAGATTCTATTACATGATTATTATATAGCATTAAATCAAAAATTAAAATATAAAAATATAGCATGAACTACATGTTGATCATATCAACATGTTTCTATACTACATCTAATGTATGTATTAAACAATAGATCAGATCTATTACCTTGCAAATTAGACCTGGGAGAGGGTTTTTGTCACATAAAATAAGAGGAGATTGGCATTGAATGAGAGAGAGGGCGTGGGGAAGGCTTATGTGGTGCAAGGTGGAATCCTAATCTTACGAGGATTCTATCTTATGACTTGTTTTAATTTGGTTTCTCAAACCAAATCAAACCAAAATTAGATCAACCCAATTAAAATAGGTCTTAACCTAATTAAAAATCTAATTTAATCAGATTAAATTAGATTTAAATCTAATTTAATTTTCTAATCAAATTAGAAATTAGATTGACCCAAGTCCTAGTTGAACTAGGACTAGTTTTTTCTTGCACTTGACTTATCCAATAAACCAATTGGACTTGATCCAATCAAGCTCAAACTAAATCTAATTAAATCATATTTAATTAGACTTAATCTCAACCCATTGGCTTAATCAAATTAAGCCAATTAGCAATCAAATTGTTAATCGATCCTCCTGCAACACTTGCACTGGGTTAAATGTCAATCATATTGATCATTTAACCCTAGAATGATTCTTAATCGTTGATCAACCATCCGATTGGACCATGAACTCTAATGTGTGTGACCTCATAGGTCCGAACCTAAGTCGGTAGCATAGGAATAAATTTTTGTACCAATTGAAGTAACCATCTAGCAATGGTACCTGACGATCGGATAGGTCGAATATATAGAACAACACCCTTAGAACCCGTGCGGATATAGTTTTCATATAATTCATCCTCTTGACCAAAATGATCATAGGACACCTCAAAGTTCAACTATCAACTCTGATCAGATTGTCCACATTGTATTTCAAAATATAAAATCCATCTAATGGATTACCCTGGCCAAGGTTTTGCTAAATTGAAATACAGCGACTCATTCTTCTCCAACTCTTGGAGTGATCAATCCCATCTCGATCACACTCTGACTTCACAAGTACTTGACTGTGCCCAGAAGCCTTCCATCTTTGAATTAGAAATTCAGTTAGTCCAGTACCAAAGCACAGTGAGTTGCTTGCAAGTCACTGAGGCGATCTCAAGTCTAAGGGATACTTATACCTATATTTCATCAGAGACATTCTCGATAGCAGAATACTCTGGAGTTGGTCACGTTCAATGATGATGTACCAGTATATCTCATCTGTATGCCATACCAGTGTCTCCACACTCTTTGGTTAAGAGGACAACCAACCCATATGGCCTACAGTGACCTATGCTCGATAGAAGCTGTCGTCCTTATTAACAGCCTATCATTTGGTCGTGAACTGTTTTAAGGACTAATCGATAAATTCTCTCTTTATCGAATATAAATAGTCCTAAGGACTTCATCATAACAACGGAGTTCATTAGAAGATGAAAGCTTATGATGAAAATGCTAAATATATTTTATTTATTAACAAATCAATTACAATACTTGGTTGCTCAACCGTCAACAGCTTGACGATTGGCTTTTTGGGACACATTCCTCAACAATTTTGTAGTTAAATTAATATTTTTGATTAAGGTGTTCCTCATGGCCGTCCAGTCATAAGAATAAAGTAGGGTTTAAGACCCTCTCCTCCCATTCAATGGGGTTTCTTATGGCCTGTAGGGGTGCTGCGCATTCATCCTTAATCAAAAATTAAAATTTACTTTTCTGCAAAACCCTAGATCCTGAAACTCTAGGATTTATTTTACATATTTTGTTAATGAACTCAAGACTTAATTAATGAATTAAGTCTATGAAATCAAATTAGATCTAAAATTGAGAATTTCAGATCTAAGCCATTTTCATAAAATTGGGTTCAGACTTGGGTAGCTCAATTAGGTCTAGTGGTTGATCAAATCGAATCAAAAGTTGGTTAGGTAGGATCATGAAAGCTAATAATTGACCAGCCTAATAGGATTAAGTCTAGGTCAAGGTTGAATCACATTCATATTTGACTCGATCAAGTTAAGACCTAATTTGGCTCAATGGTTAGAGCCTGGATTGTAGGCTAACCCAATTGGTTCTGGTTCGATAATTTGGTATCTAAGGTAAGTTGGGTAGATGCGACCAACTGGTTTTTAATTGGGAGCTACTCGACTCGAATGTGTTCTTGTCAAGTTAATGTCATATCCCTCCCATCGGTCTCACTTACCTGGCCATATGTGTCGATCTAATTCTGATTTGAGCTGGCTAACAATTCGAGCTAACCCATGCCACTAGGTTAGTCATAATTGTTATGACTATGTCAAGTCAAGTTTAATGAGACCTAAATCAAATCTCCTTAAGAAAATATTAAGTCTAAGGTCTTCCACCATTGTGGATATGTGGGCCCTTCCTAGGGTTGATTGTTCTCGACTGGTTACAGTGGCTCAATTGCATCGAGAAGATACAACCATGTCTATTAGGCATTGAATGCTACGGATTAGAGGATGGGTTGTGCTCAATATTTCAGATACGGTGAGAGACCCAATCAGGAATCTAATTCATGCAAATGGTGGGTCTGACTTAACTAAGGATTGGAGCAATATTTCGTGTACAGTGAGCTTCATGAATTAGAGATCAAGTTTTGGGTGCACCATGATTAGAGAATCATTAGATAAGAGTTGTCCACTCATCGGTTGATCCATCATCAATAACTGTTAGGTGAGGTGGTGAGCCAATCGGTGAGACCGCACCACCCACTAGAAATCACTAATCACGGAGATTTTCACTTCTCTACCTAGGGAATGTAGGGATCTGAGAAAATAGTGAGAGCTTAATTTGTTTAAAAATAAAACTCCTAAATAAACTGGTTAAATCTGATTACAAAATCTAACTAAAAACTTTTGACTCTCTATAGAAAATATGTCTGCGTCCAACCCCCCTGACCAAAATACTAGACACCCACAGATTGACTGGACCTAATTTTAAGGACTGGTTGAGGAACTACAGAACTGTTCTGGGTTTTGAGAAACTGACTCATATCTTGGATCAGGACCCTCCTGCCATACTAGCACATCCGACTACTGAACAGAGAGTGTCTCTAGAAAAGTGGATGGATGATGATAACAAAGCCAGGTACTATATGTTGGGTGCCATGTCTGATGACTTGCAGCACCAGCATGAGAATATTATGACTATCCACCAAATATTGTCTCACCTACAAGAGTTGTTTGGTGAACAAAGTCGCGCAGCCAAGTATCAAGTCTGCCAAAGACTTTTTAAGGCTAAAATGCATGAGGGGCAGTCAGTCCAAGATCATTGTTTGACAATGATCAAGGACCTTGAGGAGCTTGAGAAGCTCGATGTCATCTTAGATAGGGATTTTCAGATTGATGTGATCCTTCAATCCTTATCTGATGCATATGGTCAGTTTATCATGAACTTCTATATGCATAAGATGCAGTGTACCTTGACTGAGTTAATGAATATGTTGGTTACGGCTGAGCTTTCTTTGAAGGGTTCAAAAGACTCAATCCTTACTGTGGAGCGGACTTCTTCCAAGAAAAAGTCTTTTGGAAAGAAGAAGACGTCTGCAAAGAAGTAGAAGGTGGATGGGAAGAAGAAGAAGACGGAACTGAAGAAGAAGGCTGCTGAAAAGGAAAAATATTTCCACTGCAATTCAAACGGCCATTGAAAGTGAAACTGTCCTCAGTACCTGGCCACCCTGAAGAACAAGAAGGATGGTCCTTCTGGAGGTATACTCATTATAGAATCTAATCTTACAATTTTCTCTACATCCAGTTAGGTACTTGACTCTGGTTCTAGTACTCATTTGTGCACTTCTATACAGGGTCTTGAGGAGAGCAGGAGGCTGAGGGATGGGGATATGATCCTACGCATCGAAAATGAAGCAAGAGTTGCTGCTGTGGCCGTGGGAACCTACCCTCTGTGATTACCATTAGGATTAGATTTAGTTCTTAGAGATTGTTATTATGTGCTTGCAGCAAGCAGGAATTTGATTTCTGTTTCGTGTTTAGCACAAGAAGGCTATGTGATTAGCTTTCATAAGAATCATTATAACATATTTTGTAAAAATAATAAAGTTGGAAATGGTTTTCTTATTAATGGTTTCTATCAGCTACATATTGATGTATCTGTATTTCATATCAAGCAAAATGTGAATGCCATGGGAATTAAAAGGCCTAGAGATGTCTAAATGATAGGTATCTGTGGCACCTAAGGCTAGGTCATATAGCGAAAGACAGGGTTAACAAATTGAAGAAATTCGGGCTATTGAGTCCGTTGACTTCCGAGTCATATCCAGTTTGTGAATCATGCCTTCAAGGCAAAATGACCAAGCTCCCTTTTACAGGACATGGAGAAAGGGCCACAGACCTATGTGCCCTAGTACATCAGATATGTGCGTCCTATTTGATGTGCCGGTTAGAGGCAACTATGTCTACATCATTACCTTCACCGATGATATGTCTAGGTACGGGTATGTATTTCTAATGAAACACAAGTCTAAAGCCTTTGAAAAGTTCAAAGAATTCAGACATGAAGTAGAAAAATAAATAGGAAAGCCCATTAAGGTTCTTCGATCAGATCGAGAAGGCAAATACCTTAGTCAGGAGTTTCTAGACTATCTTAAGGATAATGGCATAGTCTCTCAATGGACTCCACTTGGAATGCCATAACTCAATGGGGTTTCAGAATGGAAGAATCAGACCCTATTAGATATGGTCCATTCCATGATGAGCTTCACGGACCTCCCTGAGTTTCTTTGGGGATATTGTCTTATGACAGCAATATATGTATTGAATAGGGTTCCCTCTAAAACCATTCCTACCACACCGTATGAGATATGGCATGGTAAGAAGCCAAGTCTAGTCATCTCAGAATTTGGAATTATCCGGCTTATGTTAAGAGACAGCAGGCGGACAAGTTAGAGTTTAGGTCTTTTAGAGCTCGGTTCATAGGATATCCTAAAGAGTCATTAGGATACTATTTCTATATTTCGAAAGATCATAATGTGATTGTGAATTGACATGCTATTTTTTTTGAAAAATAGTTTATTCAAGATGGTGGCATTGAAAGAATAATTAAGCTCAAGGAGAATGTCTCTCAAGAGCAACGAGCTAAGGAATCTGAGGAACCCAATCAATTAGAATCAGTTCTAATACAACCTCTTCCACCTTGTAGATCGACTAGGGTTTTCCATCCTCCTGAAAGGTACTTAGGTACTATACAAGAGGAAGTAAAGAAAATATTCCTCATAGAAAATGGGTTTCATGGTGATGACCCCAAACCTATGACGAGGTGATATCAGATATCGACTCTGAGAAATGGTTAGAGGCAATGAGATCAGAAATTGACTAGATGCACTCAAACTAAGTCTGGACCTTGGTAGATCCACCTGAAGGTATTGTACCTATTAGGTGTAAATGGATCTTCAAGAGAAAGATAGGTGCAGATGGGAATGTGGAGACATTCAAGGCTAGGCTCGTAGCGAAAGGTTATAGTCAGCGCGAAGGCATTGACTATTAGGATACCTTTTCATCCGTAGCCATGCTAAAATTCATCTGCACATTGCTTGCTATTGCAGCCTATTTCGATTATGAAATATGACAGATGGACGTGAAAACGACGTTCTTAAATGGATATCTTGAGGAAGATATCTATATAGAACAGCTGCTTGGTTTCACATCCAGTGATGATGATCATAAGATCTACAAGCTGCAAAGATCCATGTTGCCCAGCTATGCAACCCAAGAGGGGGGGTGAATTGGGTTTCTAAAAATTTTAAGCCCAACAGATAACTTATGAAGAACAAAACAATGGCTTTAAATCAATATTAGTTACCTAAAGCAGCATTGCAAGGATATAATAAAGAAATAAGATAAAGCGATAAAGGACACCACAAACACAAGGATTTATAGTGGTTCGGTGCTAACCTTGCACCTACATCCACTCCCCAAGATCCCACTTGGGAATTTCAATCCACTATCCTTTGTATTCAACCCGAATACAAAACGTCGGAAACTCCGACACTAGCTATCCCAAGCTAGAATACAAGACGTCGGAAACTCCGACACTAGCTATCCCAAGCTAGATCACTTGTTTCTCGGGTACAAGTAAACCCAAAACACTCTGATTTCAGGTTCGGATCAACCTTTCCTTGTTTTGGAAATCCTCCAAAAATAAGAGCAAAAACTCACAAAGAGCAAGAATATTTAGAGCACAGATTAATACAATAACAGCTCCTTAAATGAGCAAATATAACAATAAAAGCTTTACTCAAATGAAGAACCCCTTTTTCAGATTTTCTCAAGATGAATGAACGGTTGAACGAATGCTTAAGAAGAGGTTGATCGTTGATTGAAGATCTCTTGAAAGCTTTGAACGATCTCTAGATCAAGGTTGAAACGATAGGCGTGAAGAATTCTCTCCTTGAAAGATCTAGCTTTTCTCTTTCACAATCTCTCTGGTATATTGTGGATCCTCTCTCTTTTTCTCTTTGGATTTTTCGTTGATCTCAGGCTTTTTCTTGCAAATTTTGGATCCTCTCTTCTGTTCTTCTCTTTTTCCTTTTTTTCTCTTTTCATTTGATTTCACGTTTGATCCGCTATTTAATCTGCAATTTCTTTCATCATTTAAAGCATTTTGTAGCATTAGAAGCAAGAGAAAACAATTTAGGCAGATAAAGAGCCATTAGAGGATTTTTAGGAAGCATAAATGGCAATTAAAATGGGCAAAAAAATAGCCGTTGCTGACATTTCCCATCGCAGGGGTCGACTCATGAGTCGACTCATGCTTCAGGGGTCGACTCATGAGTCGACCTCTGTTGCAAAAATCAGAGAAAGCTTTTCTGGAATTTCTTGGCTCAAATTAGCAGGGGTCGACTCATGAGTCGACTCATGCCTTGTGGGTCGACTCATGAGTCGAATCACAAGTCGTGCCAAGCCAGAAAACTAGCGTGCCAAGAAGAATTTTTGCATGCCAATCAGCTCACAGTGCCATGAGTTGACTCATGAGTCGACTCATGCACTTCAAACCTTCATAACTTCAAAAATATAAGTCCAAACACAATGAAATTTTCACCATTAGTTTACAAATCATTTGTTCTATCAAATGATACTATCAAATCAGGATTTTAGTAAAATTACGATTTTGCCCTTGAAGAGCATAAGGACTTTTTCATTTTAAAATTATTTGTATCCCTTCAATCTGCTTTGTAATCATCAAAATCAATCTAGGAGCAACAATCTCCCCCTTTTTGATGATGACAAAATATTTGAACAAAAATATTTATGTTAATGCATTAATTTCAAAAGAATCCATTATAGGTGTATATGCTTGAAAAGAGTATGATTCTTTTGGCATGTAATATAAATGCAAAAATAGTTTGTCCATTTTCTTAAAGATTTGAAAAGGGTATTAGATCATTTTGAGTTCAAGATATATCAGAGTAAGAGAAGATAAATAACTTTTTCTATGTATCAGAGCAAGAAAAATAATTTTTACAATTATATCAGAAAAGATTTTACAATGTATCAGAGCAAGAAAATTTTATAATATATCAGAGAAAATTTCACATTGTATTAGAACAAATTTCACACTGTATCAGAACAAATTTCAGAGAAAATTTCACACTGTATCAGAACAAATGTTATAATATATAAGAGAAACTTTCTCACACTGTATCAGATTAAATTTTATCATGTATCAGAGCAAATTTTATAATATATTAGAGAACCTTTCTCACTGTATCAGATCAAATATTGTAATTTATCAGAGAAACCTTCACACTGTATCGGATCAAATGTTATAATTTATCAGAGAAACCTTCACACTGTATCGGATTAAATTTTATCATGTATCAGAGCAAGTTAAAAGAAATTGTAGGATGTATCAGAGTAAAACAAATTTCTTAAGATGTATCAAGGTGAGTAAAATTTCAAAAGCAAGTTTGAATTTTGAAATATATCAGAGCATATAAAAAAAATACTTATTTGCATTGTACTTATAATTTTGCTTTTGATGGATGACTTTTTGTTTAAGTTCTGTCTGATACCAAATTTTGATACCAAATTTCTCAAAGTTTTGTTTAATCTTTCAATCCTTGTTTTTGTTTAATTTCTCCAATATTTGTTTTAATCTTTCAATCTTTGTTTTTGTTTAATTTTTCCAATATTTGTTTAATTTCTCCAATATTTGTTTAATTTCTCCAATATTTGTTTAATTTCTCCAATATTTGTTTTAATCTTCCAATCTTTGTTTCTGTTTAATTTCTCCCCCTTTTTCTCATAATTTAGGGTTTTGCTTTTTTTCTAATTTCAATTTTTGTTTTAGTTTAATTTCTCCCCCTTTTTGACATCATCAAACATAGTTAACTCTTTCTTTTCTTTTTCTGAAATATTCTTTAATTTCTTCTTCTTTAGAGTTTTTTTTTTTTTTTTTTTTTTTACTTTTTTTTTTTACAGATGTTTGCTCCTCCTTAATATAGCAATTATCAACAGCAAACAACAACAAGGAGAAGATAATATTTCAATAGATGTATCAGAGATTGAAATATAACCAAAATATAATCATTACAAAGAGGCAGAAATATAGGTAAAAGATGATTCCATTAATATCATAATTGTTTCAATACATAAAATTCAACCAGCTAAATGTCAATACATGGCCCCAAGGTATAGATCCTAGAACAAGATACTAACTCCTAGGATCTAGATAAGTCAAGATAAGTCAATGATCAAGACAAATCATGGATCGGAGTCATCAGATATGGTATGAGAAGATGATGGATCAGAAGTGCGTCCTCTACCCCGTCTGCCTTTGCCACGAGTAGGAGAACGAGATGAACTGGGAGGCTGAGAACGCTGAGATACTAGGGCTGATACCATGAGTCTGATAGAATCAAGTACGTTTAGTGCTCTGGAAATAGATTGAAGTAGAGCAGTGAACTGGGTGGTAGCATGCTCACTCGATCCTCTGATCTCTTTCCTCAGTAGCTCATATCCACCTTCTAATGCTCCTCTGAGCCTGCCAGCCTCTGCAGTGAGGTCTGTGACCTCAATAGTAGACTCCTGTGGCTGGGGATGGGCCAATGCAAGGACTTGCCCCTGCAAGTCAAGAACTCTGCCAGTAAGTCTCCAGACTGTATCCTCAAGCTGCTGTATCCTGACGGACTGATCTGAAATCATCTAAAATATAGTGGAGATGTGGGGAATAATGGTCTGATCAGAAGAAGTAGCTCCAGGTGCAAAAGAAGTACTACTCCACTGGCTAGACAGCAAAGAAGCCACACGCTGAGATATATGCTCGATCTGATCATCAGCCAGTCTGAACTCTGAATGAGGTGCTCTGCTCTCTGGCTGATACACTGGTGTGGGCATCCTAGTAAACTCAGAAGGGCCAGCCTCAGTATCAAGAATGAACTGGGTATCTGGTGAAGCTGCCCTGAAATCATGTATAGGAGAAGATGGACCTTCTTCTTCTACTCTACCTTGATCCAACCACCAACAGTCTTTGTAATTCCCATTCGGTGCAGGCTGTGTTGGTTGAAGGTGTCCACATGTGAGAGCTTGGTAGGTGTCTCCCCCTCACAGCTAACTCCAAACCTCCTAAAAACTCTAGTAAGGGCCATACCATAAGGCAAGTGTGCCTTGGATCTGTTCAAAGTTTCTCTCATGGCCTCTATCATAAGTGCAGGGAGGTTTAGGGGGGTCTGAGTGATGATATGAAACATGACACATACATCTCTGCCAGATAGTAAGTCATGTCTACCACTCCTAGGAAAGAAGAGTTTCGTTACAATCTGATGCAGGACCCTCATCTCAATGGATAATAGCTTTGCTTCCAATTTGTTTAAACTTCCTGAAAAAGTTTCTCCTAAGATAATTCTGATCCCTTCTTCTTTAACTGAGAGTTCCATATATGAGTATCCTTCACTAGGAAACTGAAGTATTTCTCCCAATATCCTAGAATCCAAACAGATGTCAATCCCCTTTACAGTTGAAGTCACAGACCCGTTTCCATAATTTAGGTTCTGGTAGAACTCTCTGACTAGATCAACATAGGTGACTTCCTTAAGAGAGCAATAAAGTTCCCATCCTTGATTTTTGATCTTGGTAGCAAAAGTAAAGCCTTCTTTCTCAAAGAACCGAAAATCTATGTTTTTCCCGGTTTCTACTTTTCTATCAGAAAGAGGATTTACACTGGGGCTTATGGAGGATTGAGAGAGACCTTGAGCAGGTACTGAAACTGGATCGGGAATACTGGAAGACTGAGCATGCCTTTTCTTTCGGACAATTTCCTCAGGCTCTCGGATTGATTTCCTTCTTTGGGGAAGTTTCATCTTTGGAGCCATATCAAAAAAATAGCAGACAAGAAGACTTGAATTCAGTGGAGGAGGGATCACAAAAGAGTAAAGAAGAATTTTGGTGGAGAAAAGAAGTAGATTTTGAATGAACGGTGAAGTTCTAGGGCACGTTCTACCCACGCCAATCACTGCGAGAAAGCACAGAAAAGTCCTTTTCAAGGAGGCAATTTTTGGTGGAGAGAAGGAGGGAGAATTGCCTCAGAATTGATCCTTGGATTTGGAGCAAAAAGAGTTGGAGAGGATGGCTTTCGGAAGGAAGACGACGAGAAGATGAGTCGTCTCATAAACAGGGTTTCCCGTTTCAAAAACAATGAACCCGATGGAAGTTTGTGGGATTTACAAGTTTGCCATTGAGTCGACTCATGGGGGTCGACTCATGAAGTTCAGAAAATCAGGAAAAATGCAAATAAATTCCAGAAAAATTCAAAATTTTGGGAGAAGGAATTTTTCTCAATAATAAGTTTTTAGAGTGATAAATCTGAGCTTTTGGAACTAGGATAGTTGTTGGAAATTGAGCTCTAAGAATATTTGATATTAATTAAGAGAAGTTTAGGCAAATGGATCTAGAATTCCTAGATTTCTCCTAATTTCACAGAATCTATCCTCACTAAGGGCCTTTGTAAAGATATCGGCTAATTGATTTTCAGTGCAAACATATTCAAGAATTACATTTTTGTTTTGAACATGTTCTCTTATAAAATGATGTCTTATTTCAATATGTTTGGATCTTGAGTGTTGTATTGGATCTTTAGATAGATTTATGGCACTTGTATAATCACATTTTATTGGAGTTTCATTAAGTTTGATTCCAAAATCTTCGAGTTGTTGCTTAATCCACAAGATTTGAGCACAACAACTTCCGGCTGCAATGTATTCGGCCTCAGCCGTAGACAGTGCCACCGAATTTTGTTTCTTGCTAAACCATGAGATTAGGTTAACTCCAAGAAATTGGCAAGTTTCACTTGTGCTTTTTCTATCTAATTTACATCCAGCAAAATCAGCATCAGAATATCCTAACAAATTAATTTGTGAGTCCTTAGAGTACCATAACCCTATAGTTTGTGTACCATTTAAGTATCTAAGGATTCTTTTAACAGCATTCAAATGAGATTCCTTAGGATTAGATTGATATCTTGCACATAAGCAAACACTAAACATGATATCAGGCCTACTTGCAGTTAGATATAATAATGAGCCAATCATACCTCTGTAGTATTTTAAGTCTACGCTTTTACCTTCATCATCCTTGTCAAGCTTACTTGAGGGACTCATTGGTGTGCCAATTGGTTTGCAGTTCTCCATTCCAAATCTTTTGAGTAGTTCCTTGGTGTACTTGCTTTGGGTGATGGAGATTCCCTCTTTTGATTGTTTGATTTGGAGTCCGAGAAAGAAAGTGAGTTCTCCCATCATGCTCATCTCGAACTCTCCCTGCATAAGCTTAGCAAAGTCTTGACAAAGGGATTCATTAGTAGACCCAAAAATTATGTCATCAACATAAATTTGTATAATTAGCATATCATTTTGGTTTCTTTTAATAAATAGGGTTGTATCTACATTGCCTCTTGAGAAACTATTATTTAGTAGAAATTTGCTTAGCCTTTCATACCATGCTCTAGGTGCTTGTTTTAGACCATATAAAGCTTTATTTAATCTAAAGACATGATTGGGAAAAGCATGATTTTCAAATCCAGGGGGTTGTTCTACATATACTTCTTCAGAAATATATCCATTTAAAAATGCACTTTTAACATCCATTTGAAATAACTTGAAATTCATAAAGCAAGCATATGCAAGTAGAAGTCTAATAGCTTCTAATCTAGCAACAGGTGCAAAGGTTTCATCAAAATCAATTCCTTCTTCTTGATTATATCCCTTAGCAACCAGTCTTGCTTTATTTCTAATTACATTTCCATGCTCATCTAATTTATTTCTAAAGACCCATTTTGTGCCAATTATTGAATAATCTTTAGGTCTTTTTACTAAGGTCCAAACATTATTTCTTTCAAATTGATTAAGTTCTTCTTGCATAGCATTAATCCAGTTATGATCGTTTTCAGCCTCTTCAAAAGTTTTAGGTTCAAGTTGAGATACAAAAGCACAATGATTAAGTACATCTCTAAGTGAAGAACGTGTTTTTACCCCATGCATAGGATCACCGATAATTAATTCCTTAGGGTGGTTGTGAACATACCTCCATTCCTTGGGTAAGTCATTTGTACCTTGAGGTTGTTCTTGAATTTCTTCACCTTTCTCATTTTGTTCATCTTCTTGATCCTTGTCTTCTGGAGTTGCTGAATCTTTCAGAGTGATCTCCTTCATACCTTCTATTAGTGGATCTGCATCATCAACACCCTCATTCTTTCTTGAAGGAAGATCGTTAGATTCATCAAAGACAACATGTATGGACTCCTCAACTACTAAGGTTCTTTTGTTGAACACTCTAAATGCTTTACTAGTGGAGGAGAAACCTAGAAGGATTGCTTCATCTGATTTTGCATCAAATTTACCAAGTTTTTCTTTGTCATTATTTAATACAAAACATCGGCAACCAAAAACATGAAAATAGGCAATATTTGGTTTTCTTCTTTTCCAAAGTTCATAGGGGGTTTTCTTTAAAAATTGTCTTATTAAAGCATGATTTAAAATATAACATGCTGTGTTAATAGCTTCCGCCCAAAAATATTTTGGAAGGTTGCTTTCACAGAGCATGGTACGGGCCATTTCTTCTAAGGTTCTATTTTTCCTTTCAACTACCCCATTTTGTTGGGGTGTCCTAGGAGCAGAGAAGTTATGGCCAATTCCATTTTCATCATAAAAATTTTCAAATTCATGATTTTCAAATTCTGTTCCATGATCACTTCTAATATTTTGAATTGAAAACCCTTTTTCATTAGTGACTTTTTGATGAAATTTCATGAAAATTTGAAAAGTTTCATTTTTGTGAGCTAAAAAGAAAACCCAAGTAAAACGAGAGTAATCATCAATTATTACAAATCCATATCATTTTCCTCCTAGACTAGTGGTTCTAGTTGGTCCAAATAAATCCATATGTAAGAGCTCTAAAGGTCTAGAAGTTGAAACAGTATTTTTGGATTTAAATGATACTCTAGTTTGTTTACCTAATTGGCATGCATCACAAATTCTATCCTTTTCAAAATTTAGTTTTGGCAAACCGAGAACTAAATCCTTTTTAATTAATTTTGAAAGAGAATGCATGCTAATGTGTGCAAGTCTACGATGCCACAGCCAACTAGTCTCATTTATTTTAGCACTTAAGGAAACTAGGCATTGCATGTCTAATTTAGTTAAATCATTCAAGTCTACCATATAAATATTGCCATGCCTATGTCCTATAAATTTAATGCCATCGTTAATAGGACTTGTCACAATGCATACAGATGATTCAAAACTTACTTTATACCCTTTATCACAGAATTGACTAATGCTAAGTAAGTTATGCTTTAAACCTTTAACAAGTAAAACATTCTCAATGTATTTGGAGGGAGTGATACCAATGTTACCTATCCCGATGATCTTCCCTTTGCCATTATCTCCAAAGGTGACCATCCCTCCATCCTTAGCATCAAGCGTGATGAATTGTGATTCATCACCAGTCATGTGTCTTGAGCATCCGCTGTCAAGATACCATTTCCTGTTTCCTTCTTGGGATGCTAGACACACCTGCAAGCACAGATCAAGTTTCTGTCTTAGGTACCCAAGCTTTCTTGGGTCCTTTCAGGTTAGTCAGAATGGTTCCTTTTGGAACCCATATTTTCTTTGTGTTTGCATATTTGTTAATAAGACATGTGTATGATTTATGTCCTATTCTTCCACATTTAAAATAAGTAATATTTGTAGACTTTTTGCTTGAATAATTTGCATAAATATCCTTCAAAAATTTTTGTTTCTTCAGGGGTTTATAACCAAGTCCAGCCTTATCATATATAGCTTTCTGATTATCAAGGATCATATTTAGCTTGTTTGAACTTAAGGTGAACTTATCTACTATAGATTTCAGCCTGTTAATTTCATCCTTAAAGTTTTGATTTTCTTGAATCAATGTGAATTTTTCAATTGAAAGAATTTCAGCTTGTTTCATTAAGGACTGATTTTCCAATTTCAGCTCTTTGTTTTTCTTCCCTAGTTTCTTTAATTCATCAATTGAATCATAGAATGCTTCATGCAATTCTTCAAAAGTAAATTCACTAGTGGATTCAGAAGTTACCTCATTTTCATATGCCATCAGGCACAGATTGGCTTGTTCGGTTGAGGTTTTCTCGTCGGAGCTTGAGTCATCACTCGCACTCTAGGTCGCCATCATTGCCTTCTTTTTGAATTTCTTTGGACCTTTCTTCAATTGTGGACATTCGGATCAGAAATATCCTGGCTTCTTGCACTCGTAGCATATAGGGGTTTGATCTTTCTCCTTTTCTATGCTTTGATCCCCTTTTGTGAATTTCTTTCTCATCTCCTGTTTTCTTTTTCTTAGAAACTTCTTGAATTTTCGAGTGATGAGAGCCATCTCCTCATCCTGATCTTCATCTTCAGAGTCATCTGTTTCATAATCAGGTGAAGTTGTGGATTTGAGGGCAATGGTTCTTTTCTTTTTGATTTCATCCTCTTGATGTTGCATCATGCTAAGTTCATGAGTCATCAAGGATCCAAAAAGCTCTTCTAGAGGTAGAGTGTTCAAGTCCTTTGCTTCTTGGATGGCAGTCACCTTGGCTTCCCAAGTTCTTGGCAGTGACCTGAGAATCTTCCTTACAAGTTCACTGTTAGTATAAGATTTGCCAAGACTCTTTAAACCATTGATTATATCAGTAAAACGAGTAAACATAGCAGTTATGGACTCATCATGCTCTATTTTGAACAATTCATATTTATGTACAAGCATGTTTATTTTAGACTCTTTTACTTGATTTGTTCCCTCATGGGTGACTTCTAACCTATTCCATATTTCTTTAGCAGATGCACAAGTAGAAATGCGATTAAATTCACTAGCATCTAGTGCACAATAAAGAGCATTCATAGCTTTGGCATTTAATTGTGCCAATTTCTTGTCAACCTCATCCCATTCTTTCTCGGGTTTGGTTGACTCCTCACCATCTATAATCTTGGTGGGTGTGTGAGGACCATTCACTATGATACTCCACATATCATAGTCGAGTGCTTGTATGAAAATCTTTATCCGAGCTTTCCAATAGGTGTAATTAGACCCATTGAAAAGTGGAGGTCGGTTTGTTGATTGCCCCTCGGCTAGAGAAGTTCCAACATGGGTTGCCATAGATCTTTGGCTCTTTGATTGTTAGATCAAAGAAGGGCTAGAGCACTGGCTCTGATACCACTTGTTGCCCAGCTATGCAACCCAAGAGGGGGGGGGTGAATTGGGTTTCTAAAAATTTTAAGCCCAACAGATAACTTATGAAGAACAAAACAATGGCTTTAAATCAATATTAGTTACCTAAAGCAGTATTGCAAGGATATAATAAAGAAATAAGATAAAGCGATAAAGCACACCACAAACACAAGGATTTATAGTGGTTCGGTGCTAACCTTGCACCTACATCCACTCCCCAAGATCCCACTTGGAAATTTCAATCCACTATCCTTTGTATTCAACCCGAATACAAAACGTTGGAAACTCCGACACTAGCTATCCCAAGCTAGAATACAAGACGTCGGAAACTCTGACACTAGCTATCCCAAGCTAGATCACTTGTTTCTCGGGTACAAGTAAACCCAAAACACTCCGATTTCAGGTTCGGATCAACCTTTCCTTATTTTGGAAATCCTCCAAAAACAAGAGCAAAAACTCACAAAGAGCAAGAATATTTAGAGCACAGATTAATACAATAACAGCTCCTTAAATGAGCAAATATAACAATAAAAGCTTTACTCAAATGAAGAACTCCTTTTTCAGATTTTCTCAAGATGAATGAACGGTTGAATGAATGCTTGAGAAGAGGTTGATCATTGATTGAAGATCTCTTGAAAGCTTTGAACGATCTCTAGATCAAGGTTGAAACGATAGGCGTGAAGAATTCTCTCCTTGAAAGATCTAGCTTTTCTCTTTCACAATCTCTCTGGTATATTGTGGATCCTCTCTCTTTTTCTCTTTGGATTTTTCGTTGATCTCAGGCTTTTTCTTGCAAATTTTGGATCCTCTCTTCTGTTCTTCTCTTTTTCCTCTTTTTCTCTTTTCACTTGATTTCACGTTTGATCCGCTATTTAATCTACAATTTCTTTCATCATTTAAAGCATTTTGTAGCATTAGAAGCAAGAGAAAATAATTTAGGCAGATAAAGAGCCGTTAGAGGATTTTTAGGAAGCATAAATGGCAATTAAAACGGGCAAAAAAATAGCCATTGCTGATATTTCCCATCGCAGGGGTCGACTCATGAGTCGACTCATGCTTCAGGGGTCGACTCATGAGTCGACCTCTGTTGCAAAAACCAGAGAATGCTTTTCTGGAATTTCTTGGCTCAAATTAGCAGGGGTCGACTCATGAGTCGACTCATGCCTTGTGGGTCGACTCATGAGTCGACTCACAGGTCGTGCCAAGCCAGAAAACTAGCGTGCCAAGGAGAATTTTTGCGTGCCAATCAGCTCACAGTGCCATGAGTTGACTCATGAGTCGACTCATGCACTTCAAACCTTCATAACTTCAAAAATATAAGTCCAAACACAATGAAATTTTCACCATTAGTTTACAAATCATTTGTTCTATCAAATAATACTATCAAATCAGGATTTTAGTGAAATTATGATTTTGCCCTTGAAGAGCATAAGGACTTTTTCATTTTAAAATTATTTGTATCCCTTCAATCTGCTTTGTAATCATCAAAATCAATCTAGGAGCAACAATCCATTTATGGACTTAAGCAAGCATCTCAGAGCTGGAATACTCATTTCAATAATGTGATCAAAATGTTTGATTTCATCAAGAACGAGGAGGAACCATGTGCGTTCAAGAAGGTCAGTGGGAGCACAGTTATCTTCCTTATACTATACGTAGATGACATCCTCCTGATTGGGAATGATATTTTCATGTTGATCTCAGTCAAAATATGGTTGTCTAAGGAGTTCTCTATGAAAGATCTAGGAGAAGCATCCTTTATACTGGGTATTAAGGTCTATAGAGATAGACCAAATAGGATCTGAGACTTTCACAGAAGATGTACATAGAGGAGGTGCTAAAAAGGTTTAGCATGGAAAACTCCAAAAGAGATTTAGTACCTTTTAGACATGGCATTCATCTCTCCAAGAAGATGTGCCCTAGCACACCTAAAAAGATTGAATGCATGAGCAAGATCCCTTATGCTTCCACAGTAGGGAGCCTCATGTATGCCGTGCTATGTACACGACCTGATATAGCCCATGCTGTGAGTGTCACAAGCAGATATCAGTCGAATCCAGGCGAATAGCACTGGACTTCTGTGAAATGTATCCTTAAGTACATGAGAAGGACTAAAAATATATTTCTAGTCTTTGGGAATGGAGAACTCCAGGTTCAGAGATTTACAGACTCAAACTTTATATCTGATATAGATGATCGAAAGTCGACATCTGGGAGTCTGTTCATTTGCAATGGTGGTGCAGTTAGCTGGAAGAGTTTCAAGCAGATGGTGATTGCTGATTCCACCATGAAGGCAGAGTATATTGCTGCATCGGAAGCTACGAAGGAGGCATTCTGGTATAAGAAGTTTGCCGCAGAACTTGGAGTGATGTCATTGAATGCCATCCCTCTTTACTGTGACAATAATGGTACCATTGCTCTAGCTAAGGAGCCAAGGTCTCACCAGAAGTCCAAGTATATCGAGTGGCGATTATATCTGATCTGTGATTATCTCGAAAAAAATTATGTCAAGGTTAAGAGAGTCGACTCCACAGACAATGTGGCAGACCCACTAACAAAGCCATTAGGCCAGCAGAAGATCAAAGCCCACCTTGAGAAGATGGGACTTAGATATGCAGCCAATTGGCATTAGGTCAAGTGAGAGTTTGTTAGATGTGTGTCCTAGATGCCAGATTGGCTGACACATTCCTGTACAAATGTAAGGGCAAATTTGTAATTTTGACTATAAATGAATAAAAGGGTTATTCTACTATCACATTGTGTACATTATGTCTGTGATACATTCTTTTGAGTTAGTAGGAATGTTAATTCATATTTTCAAGAGCTAAAAATTTAAGACGTGAATTTACATAACTAACTCATAAACAGCTGCTGACCATAGGATCATCATGAGGATGGTGATCGATCCGAAAGGTTGGTGTACGATCGCTTTCTTAGGATAGATGTGTCTTGAGTCTATGGTGTGGAGACATCAGAGCGAGAGTATAGGTATTCATTGAGAATGAGAGTACTGAGCGTGACCACCTCGAGCAGTCATAAAGAAGTCTACCTTCTCGTCGATGACTAGCTCGATCCTGCAGCTGTGTGTCTAGTTCTTTGACCTAAGGTACATCGACAGTTCACCTTGAGTGTGTTATAGTTTGACTATACCATAACTCGATCTCCTAGCCATTTGGAACTCTGAGGTGTATGTTGGCTGTAGCATATTCATTGTAGGAACTAGATTGCACCAAGATGGGACCTATCAACCTTGGTAGATAAGAGGAATAGTCCTATGATGATCGAAAGATTGAGTCCTTAAGCCCATGGCCATGGTAGAGTGAAATAATAAAAAAGAGTTTTCATTAAGGTTTCACATCAGACTTGGATCGATCGATTGATTCATATGACTGATGTTGGGTTTGATGAGTTCACCTTAATCCTAATTCAATCGGGACTCATGATAGAGGAACTCAATCATACAGGTAACTGCACCGAGAGGTTCATCTTTATTTCTGATGGGTTGCCACCATATACTGCTAGGTGTCACTGGTGAATTTTGAGAGCAATTAGAATGATCTTGATGATCGATCATTCTAATTGTCTGAATCAGAAGAGTTCTGGTCCATCGAAAAGAATTTCGATGATGTTGATGATGAGATCATGACATGTCTCATTACCATATGAAAATAAATCTAACTGGGTCACACAAAGAAGAGTTAGGGTCTAGATGTCATCAATTGAGCTAGTCCAGTTCGATTGATTTGGATTAGATCCAATTAGGTTCAAGAAAATCATGCTAGCACATGATTGAGCCTAACTTTCTCCTCGCGTAATCTTTTCTATCTCGACTGAGTCAAATGTGATTTGACTCACCCAGAGAATCTTGAGAAGATTTCTCATAGTCTGACTGGAGCCAGTTCAGCTCAGAAAGGACTTGTCTTAATTCATGAGATGAATTTAAGATAACACCTGCTAATTCCTGTCACCTGTCATTTCTGTTTTAGGACATTGGTCAAATGCTGACCCATGGACCTTGGACTGAAGGCCACTTGGCAAGAGGTCATTCGAGAGTTTTTGTGGAGTGTCCACCTGCTAATTTTATCCTCAAAGTGGGTGCCATAATCAGATATAGCGTGCAGCCCAAGTGGATAAGGATAGAGTCCCATGAGATGAGGACTCTGATCCCTGGATCAACTTGGACTGTGGGGCACCAATCTCACTATACTTATCTAGTGTTGGCACCAACAATAGGAGGGATTGTGGAGATTCTTATCTGATATGATCAGATGATATCACTCCACCAATCAAAATTTTTTTAGAATTAATTAGAATTTTTTGATTGATTGAATGATGTGGCACTACATAGCGCAGCAGGGTCTATTTAAACCCCGTCTGTGCCTAGGTTGAGAAGCTCTGCTCAATAACCAGCAAAAGCCTGAATCCTCTCCACTTCTCCATGCCCCCTCTACTCCTCTCCCTCCCCTCTTCACGTCCAAGAGGTTGGGCATCCATCTGGTGCTTGTTCAAGGCGTGGTGGCTCTTTGATTAGAAGGCTGCAGAGATTTGTCGAGAAGCTGCTGTTCCAGCTTCAGAAGATTTTTTGAAGATCTTCCAGATCCAATTTTTGGAGAAAAAATTTGTGAGGAGAAGACGATCCAAATTTTGCTCGAGTGGATACCGGTAGAGGCTAGACGATTGTGTGGCTATTTTAGAACCTCGAGTATTGCTGCGATCATCTACTGGGTAATCTAGTTACCCTAGAGGTATTTCTCTATTCCTCATGATTTTAGATTTAATTTTTGATTTAATATCAGATAAAAAAAATTAGATCTAATAGATCTTAGATCTAAAATATCATAGGATAATTTTTTTTTTTGAAATATTTTGCCCTAGATCTCACTAGATCTGGAAGATCCTACAAGAAAAAAGCTGATTTTTTCTTCAGACAGTTGAACTCCGAGGTGCCCTATGAATATTTTGGTCAAGGAGATGAACTATATGGAAACTATATCTGCATGGGTTCTAAGGATGTTGTTCTACACATTCGACCTATCCGATCGTCGGGTACCATTGCTAGATGGTCACTTCGATTCGTATAGAAATTTATTTCTATACTACCGACTTAGGTTCGGACCTATGAGGTTATACACATTAGAATTCATGATCTGATCGGATGGTTGATCAATGATTAAGAATCATTCTAGGGTTAAACGATCAATATGATTGACATTTAACCTAGTGCAAGTGTTACAGGAGGATCGATTAGCAATTCGATTGTTAATTGACTTAATTTGATTAAGCTAATAGGTTGAGATTAAATCTAATTGAATATAATTTAATTAAATTTAGTTTGAGCTTGATTGGATCAAGTCTAATTGGTTTATTGGATAAGCCAAGTGCAAGAAAAAACTAGTCCTAGTTCAATTAGGACTTGGGTCAACCTAATTTTTAATTCGATTAGAAAATTAAATCAGATTTAAATCTAATTTAATCTGATTAAATTAAATTCTTAATTAGTTTAAGACTTATTTTAATTGGGTTGATTTAGTTTTGGTTTGATTTGGTTTAAGAAACTAGATTGGAACAAGACAGAGATTGAATCCTAGTAAGACTAGGATTCCACCTTGCGCCAATTTAGCCCCCACACCCACTCTCTCTTATCCCACGCTCACTCTCTTTTATTTTGTGTGATAAAACTTCTCTCCCAGGTCTTCACATATGCCCAAAACTTTTTTCTCTTTCTCTCTTAGATGAAAAGTGGTTGTGGATCAAGTAAAAGTAGGAATTAGTTTGGATTTCAAATTCTATGAGATAGAGTTTTAGGAAATCAAAACTCTTTCCTTATGGCACTGATTTTATCTAGATTTTTTTTGGAATTTTTATGACTTTTATAGCACATAATATGCACTCTTTTCTTGTGGTCCATGCATAAAAAGAAAGAGGAGGCACCCAAGAGTTGGGTGCCCCTAGTCTTGCTATGTTTGGATAATCCTTGACTAGGTATTTGACCTAGACAAGGACTCTATCATATATCTCTATTTAAAATGAATTTCTTAATAAAATTTTTGTAAAAAATAAAAAAAATAGAGACCTTTGGAGCATGCAAAAATCAAGGAGAAAGAAGGTTGGGGTATGGAGATACAATAGACACAAGATTAGGTATCTAGGTAAGAGCAAAGAGAAGAAGAAGAGGATCTTCTTCTAGGGTTGCTGTGTTCACCTCTTTCCTTCCTCCATCTTGAGTTTTCATAGAGTGTTTCAGATCTAAAACTCCTTCTCCTACTTCTCATCTTTGGAAGATCCCTAATCAATAAGAAGGAGGCATCTGATCGACCATCGAAGAAGGATCAGTGCAGTACTAGCATACTGTGCTGATTTTCTGGACCAGGACTTCTGATCGTGATTCGTGGGCTCGTGTGGATGACTCCTAGAGGTCGGATGCATGTGTGGCTCACAACATTATCCTCAAGCCTGGATCAGCAAAGTTAGAACATCTAACTGTAGGAACCAGATCTAGGGTTTCAGGGTTAGATCTTGAAACTTTTTCAAGATCATACAGCGGAAGACTAAAATAAATCAAAATTTATTTTCTAAAATCAGAGAATCCCTAGATCTAAGATCCTATTACATGATTATTACATAGCTTTAAATCAAAAATTAAAATATATAAATATAGCATGAACTACATGTTGATCATATCAACATGTTTCTATACCACATCTAATGTATGTATTAAACAATAGATCAGATCTATTACCTTGCAAGTTAGATGCTCTAACCTCATTGATCTGGGCTTAAGGATGATGTTGCAAGCCGCACACGCATCTGGCCTCTAGGAGTCATCCACACGAGCCCACGAATCTCGATCAGATGTCCTGCTTCAGGAAATCAGCACAGTATGCTAGTACTGCGCTGATCCTTCTTTGATGGTTGATCAGGTGCCTCCTTCTTCTTGATTTGGACTCTTCCAAAGATGGAAAGTAAAAGGAGGAGTTTCAGATCTGAGACGCTCTTAGAAAACTCAAGATGGAGGGAGGAAAGATATGAAAATAAACAACCCTAGAAGAAGACCCTCTTCTTCTTCTCGTTTTTCTCTCTAGACACCCTAACTTGTGTCTTTTATATCTCCACGACCCAAAGGTCTTTCTTTTTTATTTCTAGATAGCTCAAAGGTCTCTCAAATCTCTATCTTCTTCTAAAATTTCATGAATAAAATTATTTTATACAAAGATATATGATAGAGTCCTTGTCTAGGTCAAATACCTAGTCAAGGCTTATCCAAACATGGCAAGTTAAGGGGCGCCCAACTCATGAGCACCTCCTCCATATTTTCGTGCATGGATCACCAGTAAAGGGTGAACAATGTATACCCTAAAAGCCACAAATATTCCAAAAAAAAATTTGGATAAATTCGGTGCAAAATTGAAAGAGTTTTGGATTTCTAAAACTCTGTCTCATAAAATTCGAAATCCAAACTTATTCCTTCTTGATTTGATCCAAACCACCTTCCATGTAAGAAAGAAGAGAGAAAACCTTTTGTGAACGTGGGAGAGACCTGGGAGAGGGCTTTTGTCACACAAAATAAGTGGAGATTGGCGTTGAATAAGAGAGAGGGCGTGGGGAAGGCTTATGTGGCGCAAGGTGGAATCCTAGTCTTACTAGGATTCTATCTTATGACTTTGGTTTTCCAAACCAAATCAAACCAAAATTAGATCAACCTAATTAAAATAGATCTTAACCCAATTAAGATCCTAATTTAATCAAATTAAATTAGATTTAAATCTGATTTAATTTTCTAATCAAATTAGAAATTAGATTGACCCAAGTCCTAGTTGAACTAGGACTAGTTTTTCCTTGCACTTGGCTTATCCAATAAACCAATTGGACTTGATCCAATCAAGCCCAAAATAAATTTAATTAAATTATATTTAACTAGACATAATCTCATCTCATTGGCTTAATCAAATTAAGCCAATTAGCAATCAAATTGCTAATCGATCCTCCTGCAATACTTGCACTAGGTTAAATGTCAATCGTATTGATCATTTAACCCTAGAACGATTCTTAATCGTTGATCAACCATCCGATCGGATCATGAACTCTAATGTGTGTGACCTCATAGGTCTGAACCTAAGCTGGTAGCATAGGAACAAATTTTTGTACCAATCCAAGTGACCATCTAGCAATGGTACCCGACGACCGGATAGGTCGAATGTGTAGAACAACATCCATAGAACCCATACGGATATAGTTTTCATATAATTCATCCCCTTGACCAAAATGATCATAGCACACCCTAGAGTTCAACTGTCACTCTGATCAGGTTGTCCACATTGTATTTCAAAATATCAAATCCATCTGATGGATTACCCTGGCCAAGGTTTTGCTAAATTGAAATACAGCGACTCATTCTTCTCCAACTCTTGGAGTGGTCAATCCCATCTCGATCACACTCTGACTTTGCAAGTACATGACTGTGTCCAGAAGCCTTTCATCCCTGAATTAAAAATTCAGTTAGTCCAGTACCAAAGCACAGTGAGTTGCTTGCAAGTCACTGAGGCGATCTCAAGTCTAAGGGACACTTATACCTATATCCCATCAGAAACATTCTCGACAGCAGAATACTCTGGAGTTGGTCACGTTCAATGATGATGTACCCTTACATCTCACCTGTATGCCATACCAGTGTCTCCACACTCTTTGGTTAAGAGGACAACCAACCCATATGGCCTACAGTGACCTATGCTCGATAGAAGCTGTTGTCCTTATTAACAGCTTATCATTTGGTCGTGAACAGTTTTAAGGACTAATCGATAAATCCTCTCTTTATCGAACTTAAATAGTCCTAAGGACTTCATCATAACAACGGAGTTCATTAGAAAATGAAAGCTTATGATGAAGATGCCAAATATATTTTATTTATTAACAAATCAATTACAATACTTGGTTGCTCAACCGTCAAAAGCTTGATGATTGGCTTTTTGGAACACATTTCCCAACAACTCCCACTTGTCCTAAAGCAACTCGGCACAGTATCTAATATCCATCTTCGACTTGTGGTTGTCGAACTCTTTTATCGCCAGGGCTTTAGTGAAGGGGTCGGCTAGGTTCTCCTTTCCGTCGATCTTCTGAAGGTCGACGTCACCTCGATCCACGATCTCCCGGACCAGGTGGAAGCGGCGCAAGATGTGCTTCATCCGCTGATGTGCTTTGGGTTCCTTCGCCTGAGCTATGGCACCAGTGCTGTTGCAGTAGAGTAGGACCGGACCATCGAGGGAGGGTGCTACTCCGAGCTCGTTGATGAATTTTCTCAGCCACACAGCTTCCTTCGCGGCATCCAATGCTGCGATGTACTCTACTTCACAAACAGAGTCTACCACAGTATGCTGCTTGGAACTCTTCCAGCAGATGGCTCCACCATTCAGAGTAAAGATATAACCCGACACGCTCCTGCTGTCATCATGGTCAGATTGGAAGCTGGAGTCTGTGAACCCCACAAGTTTCAGATCTGACTCGCCATAAACCAACCATTGGTCTTTAGTATTTCTCAAATACTTAAGGATGGCTTTAACCACTTTTCAGTGATTTTCTCCAGGATCAGATTGGTATCTACTCACTACTCCTAGTGAGTATGCCACATCTGGTCTTGTACATGTCATGGCGTACATGATAGATCCCATGGCTGAAGCATATGGGACTCTACTCATACGCTCTCTCTCTTCAGGAGTTGTCGGACAATCCTTCTTAGAGAGAGAAATTTCTTGGCCTATCGGTAGATAGTCCTTCTTGAAATTCTTCATGCTGAACCTCTTCAGCACAGTGTCTATGTACATGGACTGGGATAACCCAAGCATCCTTTTAGATCTATCCCTATAGATCTTCATCCCTAGGATGTAGGATGCTTCACCCAAGTCCTTCATGGAGAACTATGATGACAACCAAACTTTTATTTCCTGTAGTGCAGGGATGTCATTCCCGATTAAGAGAATATCATCCACGTACAAGACAAGAAATACCACAACTGGACCATTTGTCCATTTATAGATGCAGGGCTCTTCTCCATTCTTAATGAAGCCATACGTTTTGATCACCTTATCAAAATGCATGTTCCAACTCCGAGAAGCTTGCTTCAGTCCATAAATGGTTCTTTGAAGCTTGCACACCTTGGACTCATCTGTGGATGTAAACCCCTCAGGTTGTATCATATACACCTCTTCAGTCAGCTCTCCATTCAGGAAAGCTGTCTTTACATCCATCTGCCAGATCTCATAATCCAAATGGGCAGCTATTGCAAGCATTATCCGAATGGATTTGAGCATTGCCACAGGAGAAAACGTCTCATCATAGTCAATACCATAACGTTGACGATACCCCTTGGCGACCAAACGGGCTTTATAGGTCTCCACCTTTCCGTCTGCGCCCCTCTTCCTTTTGAAGACCCATTTACACCCAATGGGTTTAACCCCTTCAGGTGGGTCGACCAATGTCCATACATCGTTGACCTTCATGGACTCCATTTCGGATTTTATGGCTTTAAGCCATTTCTCGAAATCAGATCTCTGCATTGCATCCATATAGGTGATCGGATCTTCATTATTCTCATCAAGTTTGATGGGATCACCATCCCGGACCAAGAAACCGTAGTATCTGTCCGGCTGACGTGGTACTCTACCGGATCGCCTTAATTGTGCAGGTATATTGGGCTCTGGATCTGATCTAATCATATCCGACTCAGGTTCAGCTATTGGTGTCGGTCCTTCTACCTGTTGAACTTCATCAAGTTTAACCTTAGAGGAAACGGTTCCTTCACCAAGGAACTCCTTTTCTAAAAAGATTGCCTTAAGGCTGACGAACACCTTTTGTTCATCAGCATGGTAGAAAAAATATCTTTTTGTCTCTTTGGGGTACCCTATGAATGAGCATTTGTCAGACCTAGGTCCAAGTTTGTCTGTGACTAATCGTTTGACATAGGTCGGGCACCCCCAGACCCTAAGGTGTGAAAGTGCTGGCTTACATTCCGTCCATATCTCATATGGAGTCTTAATTACAGACTTACTTGGAACCCTATTTAACAGATAACTGGCCGATTCGAGTGCATATCCCCAGAAGGATATCGGCAAGCTAGCAAAACCCATCATGGATCGGATCATGTCTAACAAAGTTCGATTCCTCCTTTCAGACACACCATTATGCTGTGGTGTTCCTGGAGGAGTTCATTGGGAGAGAATCCCATTCTCTGCTAGATATGTGAGAAATTCACTAGAAAGGTATTCTCCTCCTCGATCAGATCGAAGAGTTTTAATACTCTTCCCAGTTTGTTTTTCTACTTCACTTCGGAATCGTTTAAACATTTCAAATGAATTCGACTTATGTTTCATCAGATAGACATATCCATATCGGGATAGGTCATCCGTGAAAGTTATGAAGTAGAAATATCCATCTCTAGCACTGGTGCTCATGGGCCCGCATACATCAGTATGTACTAGGCCCAAGAGCTCAGTAGCTCTCTCACCTTTTTCAATAAAAGGTGACTTGGTCATTTTATCAAGAAGACAAGACTCACAGGTTGGAAGTGATTCACAATCACTGACTTTGAGGATTCCCTCTTGAGTCAACCTGTTTATTCTGCTCTTATTTATATGACCTAGCCTACAGTGCCATAAGTAGATATCTGACACACTATCTAATCTAGGGTGCTTGCCAGTTGAATAGACTACATTAACAGGTTGTGATAACATATACACACCATTGTTCAAATGTCCACAAAAAATAGTAACACCATTCTTAATGATATTATAAATTTGTTTCTTTATTGAAATTTTATAATCATTTTTGGCTAGAAGGCCTACAGAAATGATATTTAAAAAGAAACTGGGATAGAAATGACAATCATTAAGAACAACGATATGGGATTCAAATACAAGTTTCAAGATTCTTAATGCTAGAACTGGAACTGGTCTTCCATCTCCAACGTTCAGGAACCTCTCGCCTTGCTCGAATCTCCTACTGACCTGCAACCCCTGCAATGAATTGCAAATATGGTAAGGGCTATCGGTATCCAATACCCAGTCAGTTATATCACAAATAAAAAAATTCCAAGGAGTTATCATATAAATACCTTGCCCAACAATAACTTGCTGCTTTCTCTGCCTGTTCGGGTCTAGGGAGGCAATGTACTGGGGACAGTTCCTCTTCCAGTGCCCCCGCTTCTTGCAAAAGAAGCATTCAGCTTGACTCTTATCGGGTTTGATCTTTTTGATCTGACACTGCACAGATATCCCAGCCTGAACTTGCACCTTCTTCACTTTCTTTTTCTTGTTCTTCTTCCCTTTCTTAAAGGGTCGAGAACCAGAAGACGAACCTCCCACTAAGTTCACCGACTCCTTATGGAGTTGGTGATCTTTCTCAAAGTTCTGAAGCAACCCCAGTAATCCGTGGTAGTTTACTTCAGGCTTTGTCATTCTATAATGAGTGAGAAATGGAAGATAAGACTTGGGCAGTGAGTTCAGTATTGCATCTTTCCCAAGCTGCTCATGCAAGAAAAATCCGAGCTTGCTCAATCGTTCCATCAGCTCGATCATGTACAATACATGATCAGTGACAGAGGCACCATCCCACATTTTGGCGTTGAAGATGGCACAACTAGTCTTGTGCCTCTCCACATCATCGGGTGTGCCAAAGGCATTCTGCAACACTTGAAGCATGTCCTTTGGCTGAGCCATCTTGAATCTGCGACTGAACTCGTCGCTCATAGCAGCCAGCATGATACAGCGCACCGTGGTCCGATCACTGAGCCACTTCTGGTAAGTGTCTCTGATTGTTCCACGTGCAATGACAGCTGGCTCCTCAGGTGCAGGATCCATTATCACATATATGATCCGTTCATGCTCCAGGACTATCTTCAACTTTCGGTACCAGCTACCGAAGTTGGGTCCCACCAACATATCATTGTCCAACAATGATCGAAGCGATAGGGAAGTGGCCATATCTGCACAAAAGAAAACTATAACCTAATTTGTAATTGATTCATTAAACCTAAGGATTTGGACTTTAATCAAAAGGTTTCTCTCACTATTTTATTCGAATTAGTAGCCTCTACCTCCAATTCGAGGAATTACCCTAATTCCTTAGTGGGTACTAGAATCCACATAGACTGCACACAAGCCCAACTTTGGTTGGCCAACCCATGTACATCTAAGGGTAGGTTCATAACCAATTATTTCTCTAAACAATTTCTAGTAATTTTAATTTTGCCCCAGAAACCTAATCAGTAGGCTTTGGCCTCCACTGTAAGGATCTAGTTAGGTCCAACCATTAACATGATCATACTTGGTGTATCTAACCAACGAATGATTAAGCCCAACTTTGGTTGGCTCACCTAACCACCATTAGAGAGACAGTTCCAAGCCGTCATATGATGAGTGATAATTTCATTAGTCAACAAGCACCAGGCCTTTGGGTCTGCAATGATTATTGAGTTAATGGACTCATTATCAAACACCTTAATGGGAGGCAATGACTCAGTTATCTCCATAACTTTGTCATTTTAAGGACCTAATAATTTTAGAGGATTTAAATAATATAGAGGATGAGGTCAGATGAACTAGCTTATCATGATCCTCCCACTGGCTTCACCAAGTCAGCTTAAAGGAGACCATTAAAAGGACTGGTCTAGGAGCACCTAAATCAGTCACACTGAATTACCTAGCTGACATGGGTCAGCTCGAATAGTCAAGTGATCCGATCGAAACATAATTTCATCAAGAGGCCAAGTAAGTTCGATCAGTGGGAGGGTCTGCCAAAGCTTGCCTTAGACACCATCAGAAATGGCCAGGTAAGCGGGCTCCCAATTAAAAACCACCGGTCTGGTTTACCTTAGACACCAACTGATTTAATTAGTTTCGATTAGATCAACCTAACAGTTCGTGCTAGACCACTTAGCCAAGAATCAAGTCCATTTGGTTCTCGTTAAAGACATGGACTTGACCAACTACAACTATTGTAATTGATCTAGAGAATCTTTGACCTAATCTAAGACAACAATTGATTAGATTTAGTCAATTCTCTAATTAAGTCCATCTTGAATCTAACCATAGGTCTAACCCAATTAATGGACCTAATTCCCACTAACCCATTAACCCAATATGTTATGATTTGTGTCTTAGGTTCTTCAATTCACAATCTTAGAACCTAATCAAACAACTTCTTAATTCTTAATTAAGTTTTGGGTTGAGGGTTGGGTTCGACTTTTTAAAAAATAATTTTCATATTTATAAAATAATTTTATAATATGATTCTACCAACCATATTGCATGTTTGATTCATAATCAAGATACAAGTGAATTAAACATGAAACTACTTTAGATCTAATCTAAACAGGTTCATGTAATTGAAACAATTTTAACTTTAAACAATTTCTTTGCACAAAAATTATTAACAAAGAGATTTTATTTCAGATTTAAATATTTTTTAAATCTAGTAAATCATAAATTTAATCTAGATCATATCTAATAAATTTATGATTAAAGATAGATCTACACAAACTAGGACAACCTTTGCACTGTAAGGGATAAACCTTACAGCAGGACAACCTTGCAGTTTGTGATTAATCTAAAATTTTAATTTTAGATTTAATAATCAGATTATAAATTAGATCTAATCTAAGAAATAATCTAAGCATGTATAAATAATCATGTAATAAAGAACCTAGGCTCTGATACCAATTGTAGGAACTAGATCTAGGGTTTTAGGGTTAGATCTTGAAACTTTTTCAAGATCATACAGTAGAAGACTAAAATAAATCAAAATTTATTTTCTAAAATCAAAGAATCTCTAGATCTAAGATCCTATTACATGATTATTATATAGTATTAAATCAAAAATTAAAATATATAAATATAGCATGAACTATATGTTGATCATATCAACATGTTTCTATACCACATCTAATGTATGTATTAAACAATAGATCAGATCTACTACCTTGCATGTTAGATGCTCTAACCTTGCTGATCCGGGCTTAAGGATGATGTTGCAAGCCACACATGCATCCAGCCTCTAGGAGTCGTCCACACGAGCCCATGAATCTCGATTAGAAGTCCTGCTTCAGGAAATCAGCACAGTATGCTAGTACTGCGCTGATCCTTCTTTGATGGTTGATCAGGTGCCTCCTTCTTCTTGATTTGGACTCTTTCAAAGATGGAAAGTAAAAGGAGGAGTTTTAGATCTGAGACACTCTCAGGAAACTCAAGATAGAGGGAGGAAAGATATGAAAACAAACAACCCTAGAAGAAGACCCTCCTCTTCTTCTAATTTTTCTCTCTAGACACCCTAACTTGTGTCTTTTATATCACCAGGACCCAAAGGTATTTCTCTATAATATTTGGACGGATCAAAGGTCTCTCAAATCTCTATCTTCTCCTAAAATTTCATAAATAAATTCATTTTATACAAAGAGATATGATAGAGTCCTTGTCTAGGTCAAATACCTAGTCAAGGCTTATCCAAACATGGCAAGTTAAGGGGTGCCCAACTCTTGAGCACCTCCTCCATATTTTTGTGCATGGATCACCAGCAAAGGGTGCACAATGTGTACCATAAAAGCTATGAAAATTCCAAAAAAAAATTTGGACAAATTCAGTGCAAAATTGAAAGAGTTTTAGATTTCTAAAACTCTATCTCATAGAATTCGAAATCCAAACTTATTCCTTTTTGATTTGATCCAAACCACCTTCCATGTAAGGAAGAAGAGAGGAAACCTTTTGTGAACATGGGAGAGACCTGGGAGAGGGCTTTTGTCACACAAAATAAGTAGAGATTGGCATTGAATAAGAGAGAGGGCGTGGGGAAGGCTTATGTGGCGCAAGGTGGAATCCTAGTCTTACTAGGATTCTATCTTATGACTTGTTTTAATTTGGTTTCCCAAACCAAATCAAACCAAAATTAGATCAACCTAATTAAAATAGGTCTTAACCTAATTAAGAACTTAATTTAATCAGATTAAATTAGATTTAAATCTGATTTAATTTTCTAATCAAATTAAAAATTAGATTGACCCAAGTCCTAGTTGAACTAGGACTAGTTTTTCCTTGCACTTGGCTTATCCAATAAACCAATTGGACTTGATCCAATCAAGCTCAAAATAAATCTAATTAAATCATATTTAATTAGACTTAATCTCAGCCCATTGGCTTAATCAAATTAAGCCAATTAGCAATCGAATTGCTAATCGATCCTCCTGCAATACTTGCACTGGGTTAAATGTCAATCGTATTGATCATTTAACCCTAGAACGATTCTTAATCGTTGATCAACCATCCGATCAGATTATGAACTCTAATGTGTCTGACCTCATAGGTCCGAACCTAAGCTAGTAACACAAGAATAAATTTCTGTACCAATCCAAGTGACAATCTAGCAATGGTACCCGACGATCGGATAGGTCGAATGTGTAGAACAACATCCTTATAACCCATGCGGATATAGTTTTCATATAATTCATCCCCTTGACCAAAATGATCATAGGACACCCCAGAGTTTAATTGTCAACTCTGATCAAGTTGTCCACATTGTATTTCAAAATATCAAATCCATCTGATGGATTACCTTGGCCAAGGTTTTGCTAAATTGAAATACAGTGACTCATTCTTCTCCAACTCTTGGAGTGGTCAATCCCATCTTGATCACACTCTGACTTTGCAAGTACTTGACTATGCCCAGAAGCCTACCGTCCCTAAATTAGAAATTTAGTTAGTCCAGTACCAAAGCACAGTGAGTTGCTTGCAAGTCACTGAGGCGATCTCAAGTCTAAGAGACACTTATACCTATATCCCGTCAGAGGCATTCTCGACAGCAGAATACTCTGGTGTTGGTCACGTTCAATGATGATGTACCCTTACATCTCACATGTATGTCATACCAGTGTCTCCACACTCCTTGGTTAAGAGGACAACCAACCCATATGGCCTACAGCGACCTATGCTCGATAGAAGCTGTCGTCCTTATTAACAGCTTATCATTTGGTCGTAAACAATTTTAAGGACTAATCGATAAATCTTCTCTTTATTAAACTTAAATAGTCCTAAGGACTTCATCATAACAACGGAGTTCATTAGAAGATGAAAGCTTATGATGAAGATGCCAAATATATTTTATTTATTAACAAATCAATTACAATACTTGGTTGCTCAACCGTCAACAGCTTGATGATTGACTTTTTAGGACACATTTCCCAACACTAACTTGCAAGGTAATAAATCTGATCTATTATATTTTACATACATTAGATGTAGTATAGAAACATGTTGATATGATCAACATGTAGTTCTTGCTCTTTATATTTTAATTTTTGATCTAATGTCATGTAATAATCATGTAATAAGATCTTAGATCTAAGGATTTTCTAATTTTATATGATAAATTTTGATTTATTTTAGTCTTCCACTGCCTGATCTTGAAAAAGTTTCAAGATCTAACCTGAAACCCTAGATCTGGTTCCTTCAATTGGTATCAGAGCCTAGATTATTTATTACATGATTATTTATACTTACTTAGATTATTTTTTAGATTATATATAATTTATAATCTGATTATTAAATCTAAAATTAAAATTTTTAGATCAATCATAAACTATAGGTTGTCCTACTGTAAGGTTTATCCCTTACAATGCAAAGGTTGTCCTAGTTCGTGTAGATCTATCTTTAATCATAAATTTGTTAGATGTGATCTAGATTAAATTTATGATTTATTAGATTTAAAAAGTATTTAAATCTAAAATAAAATATCTTTGTTAATAATTTTCGGGCAAAGAACCATCATATATTTGTTTGGAAAATTTGTGCAGTTTAAAGTTGAAATTGTTTCAATTACATGAACCTATTTATATTAGATCTAAAGTAGTTTCATGCTTATTTCACTTGCATTTTGATTATGAATCAAACATGCAACTTGGTTGGTAGAATCATATTGTAAAAATATTTTACAAATATGAAAAGTATTTTCGAAAAGCCGAACCCCAACCTTCAACCCAAAACTTAATTGAGAATTAAGAAGTTGTTTGATTAGGTTCTAGAATTGTGAATTGAAGAATCTAAGACACAAACCATAACACATGGGATTAATGGGTTAGTGAGAATTAGGTCCATTAATTGGGTTAGACCTAATGCTAGATTAAAGATGGACTTAATTAGAGAATTGACTAAATCTAATCAATTGTTGTCTTAAATTAGGTTAAGGATTCTCTAGATCAATTACAATAGTTGTAGTTGGTTAAATTCATGTCTTTAACGTGAACCAAATGGACTTGATCCTTGGCTAAGTGGTCTAGCACGAACTGTTAGATTGATCTAATTGAAACTAATTAAACCAATTGGTGTCTAAGGTAAACCAAACCGGTGATTTTTAATTGGCAGCACGTTTACCTACCATTTCTGATGGTGTCTAAGGCAAGCTTTGGTAGATCCTCCCATCGATCGAACTTACCTGGTCTCTTAGTGAAATTATATTTTGATCGGATCACTTGACTATTCGAGCTGACTCATGTCAGCTATGTAAATCAGTGTGACTGATTTAGGTGCTCCTAGACCAGCCCTTTTATTGGTCTCCCTTAAGCTGACTTGGTGAAGCTAGTGGGAGGATCATAATAAGCTAGTTCATCTGACCTCTTCCTCTAAATCAATTAAATCTTTTAAAATTATTAGATTCTTAAAATAAAATAGTTATGATGATAACTAGATCATAGCCTCCCATTAAGTGGATGATAATGGATCCATCAGTTGGATAATCATTGGAGGCCCAAAGGCTTGGTGCTTATCGGCTGATGAAATTATCATTCATAATATGATTTCTTGACTGCATCTTTCTAAATGGTGGTTAGTTTAGCCAGTCAAAATTGGGCCTAATCATTCATTGGCTAGATGGGCCAAGTATAATCATGTAAATGGTTGGACCTAACCAGACCTTTTCAGTGGAGGCCAAAGCCTACTAATTAGGGACTGGGGCAAAATTAAAATTACTAAAAATTATTTAGAGAAATAATTGGTTATGAACCTATCCTTAGATATACATGGGTTGGCCAACCAAAGTTGTGCTTGTGTGTAGTCTAAGTGGATTCTAGTACCCACTAAGGAATTAGGGTAATTCCTCAAATTGGAGGTAGAGGCTACCAATTCAAATAAATAGTGGGAGAAATTTTTTGATTAAAGTCTAAATCTTTAGGTTTAATGAATCAATTACTAATTAGGTTATGATTTTTTTTGTGCAGATATGGCCACTTCTCTTTCGCTCCGATCATTGTTGGACAATGATAAGTTGGTGGGATCCAATTTCGATAGCTGGTACCAAAAGTTGAAGATAGTCCTGGAGCATGAACGGATCCTATATGTGATAACGGATCCTACACCTGAGGAGCCAGTGGCCAATGCACATGGAATAGTCAGAGACACTTACCAGAAGTGGCTCAGTGACCGGACCACGGTGCGCTACATCATGCTGGCTGCCATGAGCAATGAGTTCAGTCACAGATTTGAGATGGCTTAGCCAAAGGACATGTTTCAAATGTTGGAGGATGCCTTTGGCACACCCGATAATGTGGAGAGGCATAAAACTAGTTGTACCATCTTCAATACCAAAATACGGGATGATGCCTCTGTCACTGATCATGTATTGTACATGATCGAGCTGATGGAGCATTTGAGCATGCTCGGCTTTCCCTTGCATGAGCAGCTTGGGAAAGATGCAATATTGAACTCACTGCCCAAGTCTTATCTCCCATTCCTCACTCATTATAGAATATCAAAGCCTGAAGTAAACTACCACGGGTTACTGAGGTTGCTTCAAAATTTTGAGAAAGATCACCAACTCCACAAAGAGTCGGTGAACTTAGTGGGAGGTTCGTCTTCTTGTTCTCGACCCTTTAAGAAAGGGAAGAAGAACAAGAAAAAGAAAGTGAAGAAGGTGCAAGTTCAGACTGGGATATCTATGCAAGGCCAGGCCAGAAAGATCAAGCCCGATAAAAGTCAAACTGAATGCTTCTTTTGCAAGAAGTGGGGGCACTGGAAGAGAAACTATCCTCAGTACATTGCCTTCCTGGATCCAAACAGGCAGAAAAAGAAGCAAGCTGTTGCTGGGCAAGGTATTTATATGATAACTCCTTGCAATTTCTTTATTTGTGATATAACTGACTGGGTATTAGATACCGATAGCCCTTACCATATTTGCAATTTATTGCAGGGATTGCAGGTCAATAGGAGATTCGAGTAAGGTGAAAGATTCCTGAACATTGAAGATGGAAGATCAGTTCTAGTTCTAGCATTAGGAATCTTGAAAATTGTATTTGAGTCCCATCCCGTTGTTCTTAATGATTGTCATTTCTGTCCCAGTTTCTTTTTAAATATTTTTTCTGTAGGCCTTCTGGCAAAAAATGATTATAAAATTTTAATAAAAAAATAAATTTATAATATCATTATGAATGATGTTACTATATTTTGTGAATATTTGAACAATGGTGTGTATATGTTATCACAACCTATTAACATAGTCTATTCTATTGGCAAGCACCCTAGATTAAATAGTGTATCAAATATCTACTTATGGCACTGTAGGCTAGGTCAGATAAACAAAAATAGAATAAACAGGTTGACTCAAGAGGAAATCCTCGAAGTCAGTGATTATGAATCACTTCCAACCTGTGAGTCCTGTCTTCTTGGTAAAATGACTAAGTTACCTTTTACTGAAAAAATTGAGAGAGCTACTGAGCTCTTGGGCCTAGTACATACTGATGTATGTGGGCCCATGAGCACAAGTGCTAGAGGTGGATATTTCTACTTCATCACTTTCACGGATGATCTATCCAGATATGGATATGTCTATCAGATGAAACATAAGTCGAATTCATTTGAAATGTTCAAACGATTCCGAAGTGAAGTAGAAAAATAAACTGGGAAGAGTATTAAAACTCTTCGATCTAATCGAGAAGGGAAATATCTTTCTGATGAATTTCTTACATATCTAAGATAAAATAGGATTCTCTCCCAATGGACTCCTCCAAGAACACCACAGTATATGGTGTGTCTGAAAGGAGAAATCGGACTCTGTTAGACATGTTCCAATCCATGATGGATTTTGCCAGCTTGCTAATATCTTTCTGGGGAAATGCACTCGAATTGATCTGTTATCTGTTAAATAGGATTCCAAGTAAGTCTGTAATTAAGACTCCATATGAGATATGGATAGGACGTAAGCCAGCACTTTCACACCTTAGGGTCTAGGGGTGCCCGACCTACGTCAAATGGTTAGTTACAGATAAACTCAGACTTAAGTCTGACAAATGCACATTCATAAGGTACCCCAAAGAGACCAAAAGATATTTTTTCTACCATGCTGATGAACAAAAGGTGTTCGTCAGCCTTAAGGCAACCTTTTTAGAAAAGGAGTTTCTTGGTGAAGGAATCGTTGCCTCTAAGGTTGAACTTGATGAAGTTCAACAGGTAGAAGGACCAACACCAATAGCTGAACCTGAGTCGGATTTGATTAGATCAGATTTGGAGCCCAATGTACCTGCACCATTAAGGCGATCCGATAGAGTACCACGTTAGCCAAATAAATACTACTGTTTCTTGATTCGGGATAGTGATCCCATCGAACTCGATGAGAATGATGAGGATCCGATCACCTGTATGGATGCAATGCAGAGATCTAATTTTCAAAAATAGTTTGAAGCCATGAAATCTGAAATGGAGTCCATGAAGTGTTAGATGTGTTCCCTAGATGCCAGATCTTTTGTCGAGAAGCTACTACTCCAACTTAAGAAGATCTTTTGAAGATCTTTCTGATCAGATCCAGATCTGATTTTTGGAGCAAAGATTTGTAAGGAGAAGATGATCTAGATCCTGCTCGAGTGGATACCGATAGAGGCCAGGTGACTGCATGGCTATTCTTGAACCTCAGGCATCGCTGCGATCATCTAAAGGGTAATCTAGTTACCCTAGAGGTATTTCTCTAATCCTCAAGTTTTAGATTTAATTTTAGATTAAATATTAGATAATAAGAATTAGATCTAATAGACCTTAAATCTAAAATAAAGTAGGATATATATTTTTTTTAAATATTCCGCCCTAGATCTCGTTAGATCTGGAAGATCCTACAAGGAAAAAGATGATTTTTCCCTTCAACTGGTATCAGAGCCAGGTTCATGGCTCTATTTTAGATTTAATTTAGATCTAAGTTTTATTTTTATTTATTTGATATTAATAAATTTTAGATGTCACATCAAATGTGATTGGATCTAAAATCAAAAAATTTAAAATTAAATCTAACCAGATCTAACATGTATGAGATGCATGACTAGACTAGGAATAGTTTGAACTATGAATAGTCTTGAAGTTTTATGTTTTAATATGATTAAAATATAAATTAGATCTAATTTATTTTTTAATTTTTTGATATTATAAATATTATATTCAGATCAAAAAATAAAAAATAAAATTTAATTAATTCATAAGATTGATCTGCTACATGTCTAGACTAGTTGTAGAATTATTTTAGTAACTATCTAGAATAGATTTTATATTGAATCGTTCAATTTAAATCTTATTTTTCAGATGTTACATGTGATGTATCAGATCTGAAAGCATGCTAATTAGATCAGATTTTAATACATCAGATGTATGCAAAGCATGTATAAGTTAGATCTGAAATTATATATGATATGTAACTTAGATCTAACTAGTTTTGTAGTTAAATCAATATTTTTGATTAAGGTGTTCCTCATGGCCGTCTGGTCATAAGAACAAAGTAGGGTTTAAGACCCTCTCCTCCCACTCAATGGGGTGTTCTTATGGCATGTAGGGGTGCTGCGCGTTCATCCTCAATCAGAAATCAAACTTACTTTTCTGCAAAATCCTAGGTCTTGAAACCCTAAGATTTATTTTACATATTTTATTTATGAACCTAAGACTTAATTAATGAATTAAGTTTATGAAATTAAATTAGGTCTAAAATTGAGAATTTCAGATCTAAGTCATTTTCATAAAATTGGGTTCGGACTTGGGTAGCTCAATTAGGTCTAGCGGTTGATCAAACCAAACCAAAAGTTGGTTAGGTAGGATCATGAAAGCTAATAATGGACCAGCCTAATAGGATTAAGTCTAGGTCAAGGTCGAATCATATTTAGATGTGACTCGATCAAGTTAAGACCTAATTTGGCTCAGTGGTTAGAGCCTGGATTGTAGGCTAACCCAATTGGTTCTGGTTCGATAATTTGGTGTCTAAGATAAGTTGGACAGATGCGACTGACTGATTTTTAATTGGGAGCTACTCGACTCGAATGCGTTCTTGTCAAGTTAATGGCATATCCCTCCCACCGATCTCACTTATCTGGCCATATGTGTCGATCCAGTTCTGATTTAGGATGGCTAACAATTCAAGCTAACCCATATCACTAGGTTAGTCATAATTGTTATGACTATGTCAAGTCAAGTTTAATGAGACCTAAATCAAATCTCCCTAAGAAAACATTAAGTCTAAGGTCTTCCACCATTGTGGATGTGCGGGCCCTTCCCGAGGTTGATTGTTCTCGACTGGTTACAGTGGCTCAGTTGCATCGAAAAGATGCAACCATGTCTATGTTAAAGCATGATCCCGGCTCCTCCCATGGACTTTGGGTGCAGCGGAACCAGCAACGAATAGATCTGGAGACTTCTGGACTCGATCTAAGGCCCTCGACGAAATCAACCTGGTTGCTGTCTTCTTCGTCAGCCTTTCATTCCAGATGAAGAACGCCTCTGAAATCACCTTTGAAAAATCCAAGATCTGGTACCCAACTAGATCAGGCCTGGATCGAGGTCTTTCAATTTGTAGATCTTAAATCAGGGCATTCTAGATAGAGAAGAAGGTAGATGGAGATAGACCTTGCAGATCTATCCTACTGCAGTCTTTTCTGTAGATCTGTTGATGGAGATCTCACCCGCACCTCAAACGACCTCAGATCAACTCCAGATCTTAGAGGGACTTGTATCAACCTCTTCTCAAGAGATTTCAGATCCTAGACCTGATGTTTGGGTAGCTTCAAGAGAGGGAGAAGAGAGAGAGTCGGTGGCTGCAAGGGGGAAGGGGCTAGTGCCTCCTTGCTTTTTTTTCCTTTTATGGACCTGGCGGCAAGAAACCCTAGGGTTTCTTGCTCCTGGGGCATGGAGAATGGCTGGAGAGAGAGGAAGAAGAGAGAGAGAGACTTGGGAGAAAGAGTTCTGTATTTCTTTGGCTTAATCAAACCTATATAAGTACATGTATATATAAACACAGGGTCAAGTGACCCAAACCCAAAACTCTCTTGACCAACTATATGGGAGATTAGGTTAACCCAAGCCCATGTACACCCATGACTCGACCTAATCTCACCTATCCTGGGCCCAGACCTGGCACATAAAGAGTTGGTCCCTTGAGGCCAACATAACCTAGACCTCAAGAACCCGAAAAGCCCACAGTCTTTCAACCTAGGGCCCAACTAGCCCTAGAGCCTCCATGAAGCCCTCATGAATGATGGACCTTGGCCTTAGCCTTGGTCCCCTGGGCCTTGTGCACACCACCTGAATCACAACAATCTCCACCTTGGTGTCCCAAGGCCTCAACCAGCTCCACTCTGTCCATCAGCCGCATCAGCTCAACACATCTCTGAAAGCTATCCCGTGGAAGTACCTTCATAAGTGCATCAGCTGGGTTCTCCTTGGTGTGTACCTTTACCAGGTCCACCTCGCCATCCTCCACAAGCTCCCTAATCCGATGATACTGAATGTCGATGTGCTTTGTCCTTGCATGATAGACTGTGTTCTGTGCTAATAGAAGTGCACTCTGGCTGTCACAGTGCACTCTAATGGCCTCCTGAGTAAGGCCCATCTCCGTCAACAAACTCTTCAGCCAAATTGCCTCCATAGCTGCTTCTGTCAGCCCGATGTACTCCACCTCTGTAGTGGATAGGACCGTGATAGGCTGCAGACTCGATCTCCAAGAAATAGGACCTCCATACAGGCTAAAGATGAAGCCTATCGTAGACCTCTGGGTATCCACATCTCCATCGAAGTCTGCATCTACATAACCGCCAATCAGCCCCTGAGCCTCCTTGGACATGTCAGAGTATCCCACTGCACCTCCTCGCTATCCGTAGCAGATGCCAACTCCAACTGAACCTACCAAGTATCTGAATATCCACTTCAGAGCTCTCCAGTGCTCCCTGCTAGGCTGCCCCATGAACCTGCTAACCTGACTCACTGCATAAGCGATGTCTGGCCTACAACAGACTATCGCATACATCAAGCTCCCAACTCCTGAAGCATAAGGAACCGTCTCCATCTCCTAAGCCTCTACCTCAGTCTGTGGCACCGTGATCTTCGAGAGTCTGAAGTGACCGGCAAGTGGCAGCTCCACCAGCTTTGCTCCCTTCATCCCAAACTTCTCTAAGACCTTCTGTATGTAGCCCCTCTGAGATAGATGCAGCACCCTCTGGGCTCGATCTCTAAAAATCTCCATGCCTAGGATCTTCCTTGCAGGGCCCAAATCCTTCATCTCAAACTCCCGAGATAAGGATGCCTTCAGATCCTGTACAACCTTCCTACTCTTGCATGCTATAAGCATGTCATCCACATACAAGAGTAGGAACACCCTAGAACCATCCTCAAGAGACTGAACATAAAAACAGGGATCAAACTCGCACATAGAAAGTCCAATGCTGCGCACATAGGAGTCGAACCACTTGTACCATTACCTCGACGACTGCTTCAACCCGTACAGCGACTTTTGCAACAAACAAACCTTTCCCTCTGGTCCTGGATCCCTGAAATCGGGTGGCTGGTCTATGTAAATCTTCTCCTCCAAATGCCCATAGAGGAATGCCGTCTTGACATCCATCTGCTCCAGCTCTAAATCCTGAGCTGCTACAATGCTCAGCAACACTCTGATGGAAGTATGTCTGACGACGGGAGAGAAGATCTCGCTGAAGTCGATGCTTTCCTTCTGGGAGTATTCCTTGGCCACTAACCTCACCTTGAATCTGATACCTCCCTGCTCTGAAGGCCCTTCCTTGCAACTGTAGACCCATTTGCAGCCAATGGGCCTCTTCCCCTGTGGCAACTACACCAATCATCACGTCTGGTTCTGGTTGAGAGACTGCATCTCCTCAGACATTGCCTGGACCCACCTCTCTCTATCCTGGCTCTCAATAGCCTCCTAATACATATATGGGTCTCCATTCACTGTCACCAGGGCATATGACAGCATCTCCTCGAAGCCATATCAGTTCGGTTGCCTGATGGTCCTCTTGGGCTTGTGTAGGGCAACATCAATATCAGTCCTCGATCCAGCTTGCTCCTGCTGGACCTCTCCACCTCGATCATCCGTCTGAGTCCTCTCCATCTATGGAGACACCTTAGGTAGGTTCTCCACCTGAATGTCATATCCTCCCATAGTACCTGCAAGAGGCAAAATCAAAGAGGTAAGCTGTCCAGCAGTGCCCTGCTGGACCTCCTCCTGCTCCTGCTGCTCCTCCATGCCTGCTCGCCTCTGTAAGACTGACTCCTCATTAAAAGTCACATCCCGACTAATGATCACCTTCTTTTCCAAGGGATCTCACAGCCTGTATCCCTTAACTCCTCACGGATAGCCTAGAAACACCGTCTTGCATGATCTGGTGTCTAGCTTGCTCCGCTTACCAGCTCCAATGTGCACATAGGTCGTGCACCCAAATACTCATAGATGGCCTAGCCCAACTATCCTCCCAGACCACACCTCCTCTGGAAGCCTGCCATCCAACCTGGTGTGAGATGACCGATTGACCAAGTAACCCGCTGCATCAACTGTGTCAACCCAGAACTCCTTTGGAAGCCCTGCCTGCAGCCTCATGCATCATGCCTTTTCCAGAAGTATTCTGTTCATCCTCTCGGCCATCCCATTCTGCTGTGGAGTCCCCTTAACTGGGAAGTGTCTCCTGATCCCACACTCCTCACAGTAGTCCTGGAACTCTCTGCTGGTGTACTCTCCACCATTGTCTGACCTCAGACAATTCACGCTCCTCCCCTGCTCCTTCTCCACCTCAGCTCTCCAGATCTTGAACTTGGTGAAGACCTCTGACTTCTCTCTCATGAAGTAAATTCAGAGTTTCCTTAAAAAATCATCAATCAGGATCATGAAGTATCTGGCCTCATTCCTAGCTAAAACTGGGGCTGGTCCCCACACATCCGTGTGTACTAACTCCAGAGGGGCTGCACTATGGGCTGTACTGATGTTGAACTGAACTCTCATCTGCTTTCTCATCTGACAAGGCTCACAGATCTCCCCTGTAGCACCATCCTCCAGATCAAAGATGAGTCCTCTCCTGCTTAACTCCCTCAGCCCCTTGTCACCCATGTGGCCTAGGTGGTAGTGCCACATCCTGTAAGCCCCCTGCTGATCCTGTGCTGCAGCTGCTGCATCAGACTGTCCGGTCACCATAGATCCCTCCATGTGATAGAGGTTATTGTCCAACCTCCTGCCTCTCATCACTACCATAGCTCCATTGGAGATGTTCAGTACCCCGCTTCTAGCCCTACTGCTGAAGCTGTATCCACTGCGCTCCAAGTAGCCTAGTGACACCAGATTCTTTTCCAACTCCGGGACGTGCTTTACATTTGTCAATATCCTCATAATCCCATCAAACATCCTCACCCTGACTGTCTCTATCCCAGCCACCTTGCAAGGATGATTGTCGCCTAGAGTTACTGATCCCTCATCTGTCTTGGTGTATGTCGCAAACCAAGACCCGTGTGGTGTGTAGTGATGTGAGCACGGAGAGTCTAGTGTCCACCCCTCTGTGTAATGCCTGTGACCATCTGATACCACAAGTAGATTATCCTCCACCTGCTGCCCAGCAATTGCACTCACTGATTCTGAGCCACTTCTTTCTCCCTTTTTGCTCTTCCATAGTGGATATTCTCACTTGAAGTGCCCGACCTCGTTGCACTTGAAGCATTTCATCTCTTTCTATCCCTTCCTGGACTTGGACCACCCCCTGGACTTGCTTCAGCCTCTGCCTCTACCTGTCCTCTCCCCTACTGCCAAACCCTCCTGGGAAGCCCGATCTCTGGTCAACTTTTTTCTTTGCTCATTAGACCTCAGCACCGAGACCAGGTCCTCATATTTCAGAGTCTCCTTGCCATAGAGCAGTGTAGTCACCAAAGAGTCATATGATCCTAAAAGCAAACACAAAAGCAACACGGACTTGTCCTCCTTATCCAGCTTCACCCCGATATTCATCAACTCCATGCACAACTGGTCAAACCTCTGAATGTGGCCAATCACATCAGATCCCTCCTACATCTGAAGACTGTACAACCTCTTCTTCAGCATTAGCTTGTTGCACATATTCTTCCCCATATACATGGTGTGCAACTTCGACCAAAGGCCCTTCGGGGTCTTTTCTTCCAGCACCGAATACAACGCCGCATCCGCCAAATATCCTTTGATCACCGAGCATGCTTTCTTCTCCAATGATGCCCACTGTCTATCTGTCATTCCCTCAGGCTTCTCATCCAAAGCCTGATCCAGATCTGCTTGCACCAGAAGATCCTCCACCCGGATTTTTCACATGAAAAAATTTCTCTTGCCATCAAACTTCTCGACATCGACCTTCATATTGCTGCCCATGACTGGATCCAAGCCAAACAAGTAATATAAAATCAAGAAGTATAGAATATACCTTGATGGTACCTTGCTGAAAATTTTCAGCACTTGGGATCTTCAACTTCTCGTACTTGGAACCACTTCCTCACCATCGTGGCTCTGATACCAACTATTGGAGCATGATCCCAGCTCCTCCCATAGACCTTGAGTGTAGCAGAACCAGCAACGAACAGATCTGAAGACTTCTGGACTCGATCTAAGGCCCTTGACGAAATCAGCTTGGTTGCTGTCTTCTTCATCAGCCTTTCATTCCAGATGAAGAACACCTCTGAAATTACCTCTGAAAAATCCAAGATCTGATACCCAACTAGATCAAGCCTGGACCGAGGTCTTCCAATTTGTAGATCTCAAATCAGAGTATTCTAGATGGAGAAGAAGGTAGATGGAGACAGACCTTGCAGATCTGTCCTGCTGCAGCCTTTCCTGTAGATCTGTTGATGGAGATCTCACCCGTGCCTCAAACGACCTCAGATCAACTCCAGATCTAAGAGGGACTTGTATCAACCTCTTAGAAAGAGATTTCAAGTCCTAGACCTGATATTTGGGTGGCTGCAAGAGAGGGAAAAGAGAGAAAGTCGGCGGCTGCAAGGGGGAAGGGGCTAGCGCCTCCTTGCTTTTTTTTCCTTTTATGGACCTGGCGGCAAGAAACCCTAGGGTTTCTTGCTCTTGGGGTGTGGAGAATGGATGGAGAGAGAGGGAGAAGAGAGAGAGAAATTTGAGAGAAAGAGTTCTGTATTTCCTTGGCTTAATCAAACCTATACAAGTACATGTATATATAAACACAGGGTCAAGTGACCCAAACCCAAAACTCCCTTACCAACTCTATGGGAGATTAGGTTAACCCAAGCCCATGTACACCCATGACTCGACCTAATCTTACCTATCCTAGGCCCAGACCTAGCCCATAAAGAGTTGGTCTCTTGAGATCCACATAACCTAGACCTCAAGAACCCGAAAGGCCCACAGCCTTTCAACCTAGGGCCCAACTAGCCCTAGAGCTTCCATGAAGCCCTCATGAATGATGGACCTTGGCCTTAGCCTTGGTCCCCTGGGCCTTGGGCACACCACCTGGATCACAACAGTCCATTAGGCATTGGATGCTATGGATTAGAGGATGGGTTGTGCTCAATATTCTGGATACGGTGAGGGACTCAATCAGGTATCTAGTTCGTGCAAATGGTGGGTCTGACTTAACTAAGGATTGGAGCAATATTCCGGACACGGTGAGCTTCATGAATTAGAGATCAAGTTTTGGGTGCACCATGATTAGAGAATCATTGGACAAGAGTTATCCACTCATCGGCTGACCCATCACCAATAACTGTTAGGTGAGGTGATGAGCCAGTCGGTGAGACCGCACCACCCACTAGAAATCACTAATCACGAAGATTTTCACATCTCTACCTAGGGAGTGTAGGGATCTGAGAAAATAGTGAGATCCTAATTTGTTTAAAAATAAAACTCCTAAACAAATTGGTTAAGTCTGATTATAAAATCTAACTAGAAACTTTTAACTCTCTATAAGAAACATGTCTGCGTCCAACCCCCTGACTAAAATACTAGACACCCACAGATTGACTGGACCTAATTTCAAGGACTGGTTGAGGAACTACAGAATTATTCTGGGTTTCAAAAAACTGACTCATGTCTTGGACCAAGACCCACCTACCATGCCAGCACGTCTGACTGCTGAACAGAGAGCGTCTCTGAAAAAGTGGATGGATGACAATAACAAAGCCAGGTACTACATGTTGGGTGCCATATCTGATGACTTGTAATGCCAACATGAGAACATTATGACTACCCGCCAAATGTTGGCTCACCTACAAGAGTTGTTTGGTGAACAAAGTCGCACAGCCAAGTATCAAGTCTGCCAAAGACTTTTTAAGGCTAAAATGCATGATGGGCAGTCAGTCCAAGATCATTGTTTGACAATGATCAAGGACCTTGAAGAGCTTGAGAAGCTCGGTATCATCTTAGACAAGGATTTTTAGATTGATGTGATCCTTCAGTCTTTGTTCGATGCATATGGTCAGTTCATCAAGAATTTTCATATGCATAAGATGCAGTGTACCTTGGCTGAGTTAATGAACATGTTGGTTACGACTAAGCTTTCTTTGAAGGGTTCAAAAGGCTCGATCTTTACTGTGGAGCAGACTTTTTCCAAGAGAAAGTCATTTGAAAAGAAGAAAAAGTCTGCGAAGAAGCAGAAGGTAGATGAAAAAAGGAAGAAGACGAAACCGAAGAAGAAGGCTGCTGAAAAGGAAAAATGTTTCCACTGCAATTCAGATAGCTATTGGAAGCAGAACTGTCCTCAGTACCTGGCCATCCTGAAGAACAAGAAGGATGGTCCTTCTGAAGGTATGCTTGTTATAGAATCTAATCTTATGGTTTCCTCTGCATCCAGTTGGGTACTTGACTCTGGTTCTAGTGCTCATTTGTGCACTTCTATGCAGGATCTTGAGGAGAGCAGGAAGTTGAGGGATGGGGATATGATCCTACGTGTCGGAAATAGATCAAGAGTTGTTGCTGTGGTCATGAAAACCTATCCTCTGTGATTACCGTTAGGATTAGACTTAGTTCTTAGAGACTGTTATTATGTACCTACAGCAAGCAGAAATTTGATTTCTATTTCATATTTAGCACAAGAAGGCCATGTGATTAGCTTTGATAAGAACCATTGTAACATATTTTATGAAAATAGTAAAGTTGCAAATGGTTTTCTTATTAACGGTCTCTATCAGCCACATATTGATGTATCTGTATTTCATATCGAGCAAAATATGAATGCCATAGAAATTAAAAGGCCTAGAGATAGTCTAAATGATAGGTATCTGTAGCACCTAAGGCTAGGTCATATAGTGGAAGACAGGGTTGTTGCTCCTAGATTGATTTTGATGATTACAAAGCAGATTGAAGGGGTACCAATATTTTTTATTTGAAAAAGTCTTTGTGCTCTTCAGGGGCAAAATTGTAATTTTACCAAAACCCTAATTTAATAGTATCATTTGGTAGAACAAAAGATTTGTGATCTATTGGTGAAAATTTCATTATTTTTGGACTTGTATTTTTGAAGTTATGCATGTTTGAAATCCATGAGCCGACTCATGAGTCAGCTCATGGCACAATGAGCAGTTTGGCACGCTAAATTTTTGGCTTGGCACGGCCTGTGAGTCGACTCATGAGTCGACTCTCAAGGCATGAGTCGACTCATGAGTCGACTCCTGCAGTTTTAGGTCAAAATTTACAGAACCCTGTTTTCTGGTTGCTTCAATAGAGGTCGACTCATGAGTCGACCCCTGAGGCATGAGTCGACTCATGAGTCGATCCCTGCGACGGGATTTTTCCGCAACGGCTAGTTTTTAACCCATTTTAAGTGCTTTTAATGCTCATTTAATATGGTCTAACGGCTCTTTTTCAGCCTAGAATATTTTCTTCTATTTCTTAAAGCTATAAAAGGATTCAAAGGTGGGAAACAAACAACAAGAAGAAAGAGAGAGTGCAAGAGATTAAAAAGAAAAAGAAGAGCATTCAAGAGAGCATTCAAGAGCATTCAAAAGAGAAAGGGTTTCTCAAGCCAACTTTTCAGCCCTAATCAAGAGCTCATTTAAAGCTTCCAAGAAGCCATCAATCTAAGCTCACCAACTCCTCAAGCGCTCAATCAATTCTCCATCCACTTTGAGAAAATCCGAAAAGGGGCTTCTTCTCTTGAGTAAAGTGTATTTAAAGTTATATTCGCTCATTAAAGGGGCTTTTCTTGTACTTATTTGTGCTATAAATTATTTTACTCATTTTGAGTGATTGTTTTTGTTTTGGAGGGGTTTCAAAACAAGGAAAGGTTGATCCGAACCTAGAATCGGAGTGTATTGGGTTGGCTTGTACCCGAGAAATAAGTGGACTAGCTTGGGATAGCTAGTGTCGGAGTTTTCGACATTTGTATTCGGGTTGAATACATGTTTAGTGGTTTGAAATTCCCAAGTAGGAGCTTGGGGAGTGGATGTAGGTGCAAGGTTGGCACCGAACCACTATAAATCCTTGTGTTTGTGGTGTGCATAATTGCCTCTCTTTAACTCTTCATTATTTCCTTGTATTCTTGCTTTAGGCAATTAATATTGAACTAAAGTCATTCTTCTCATTCATTTAGCTATTGACAAACATCTTTCATAAGTCATTAGTTAAGCTTAAAATTTTTAGAAACCCAATTCACCCCCCCTCTTGGGTTGCATAGCTGGGCAACAAGTGGTATCAGAGCCCGGTGCTCTAGCCCGTCTTTGATCTAAACAACCAAGGAGCCAAAGATTTATGGCAACCCACGTCGGTACTTCTCTAGCCGAGGGGCAATCCACCAACCGACTTCCACTTTTCAATGGGTCTAATTACACCTATTGGAAAGCTCGGATGAAAATATTCATACAAGCACTCGACTATGATATGTGGAGTATCATAGTGAACAGTCCTCACACACCCACTAAAATTATAGATGGTGAGGAATCAACCAAACCCGAGAAAGAATGGGATGAGGTTGATAAAAAGATGGCCCAATTAAATGCTAAAGCAATGAATGTACTTTATTGTGCTCTTGATGCAAATGAATTTAATCGCATTTCTACTTGTTCTTCTGCTAAAGAAATATGGGATAGGTTAGAAGTAACCCATGAGGGAACCAATCAAGTAAAAGAGTCTAAAATAAATATGCTTGTGCATAAATATGAATTGTTTAAAATGGAGCATGATGAGTCCATAACTGTAATGTTTACTCATTTTACTGATATCATTAATGGTTTAAAGAGCCTTGGTAAGTCCTATACTAACAGTGAGCTTGTAAGAAAGATTCTCAGGTCCTTGCCAAGAACTTGGGAAGCCAAAGTGACTGCCATCCAAGAAGCGAAGGACTTGAACACTCTACCTCTAGAAGAGCTTCTTGGATCTTTGATGACTCATGAGCTAAGCATGAAGCAACATCAAGAGGAAGAAGTCAAAAAGAAAAGAACCATCGCCCTCAAATCTACAGCTCCTCCTGATGAAGAAACTGATGACACTGAAGATGAAGAACAAGATGAAGAGATGGCTCTCATCACCCGAAGATTCAAGAAATTTTTGAGAAAAAAAAACAGGGGATGAGAAAGAGGCCATTCACAAAAGAGGAACAAAGCAAAGAAAAAGAGAAAGACCAACCCCTTATCTGCTACGAGTGCAAGAAGCCGGGACACTTCAAATCCGAATGTCCACAACTGATGAAAGGTCCCAAGAAGTTCAAGAAGAAGGCCATGATGGCCACATGGAGTGCGAGTGATGACTCAAGCTCCGATGAGGAAACCTCAACCGAACAAGCCAACCTGTGCCTTATGGCACACGAAAATGAGGTAATTTTCGAAACCCCTAGTGATTTTACTTTTGAAGAATTGCATGAAGCATTCTATGATTTAGTTGATGAATTAAAGAAACTAGGGATGAAAAATAAAGAGCTGAAATTGAAAAATCAATCCTTAGTGAAACAAGCTGAAAACTTTTCCATTGAAAAATCCACCTTGCTTCAAGAAAATCAAAGCTTAAAGAATGAAATTGCCAAGCTAAAACCAATAGTAGAAAAGTTCACCTTAAGTTCAAACAAACTCAATATGATTCTTGATAATCAAAAAGCCGTATATGATAAGGCTGGACTTGGCTATAACCCCTTGAAGAAACAAAAATATCTGAAAAATATTTATGTAAACTCTTTAAGTAACAAGTCTACGAAAATTACTTGTTTCAAATGTGGTAGAGTAGGACATAAGTCATACACTTGCTTCTTTGACAAATCTGCAAACTCAACTATAAAGAAAATATGGGTTCCAAAAGGAACCATTTTGACTAACCAAAAAGGACCCAAGAAAGCTTGGGTACCTAAAACAAAAACTTGACTATTGCTTGCAGGTGTGTCTAGCATCCCAAGGAGGAAACAGAAAATGGTATCTTGACAGTGGATGCTCGAGACACATGACTGGTGATGAATCACAATTCATCACGCTTGATGCTAAGGATGGAGGGATGGTCACCTTTGGAGACAATGGCAAAAGAAAGATCATCGGGATAGGTAACATTGGTATCACTCCCTCCAAATACATTGAAAATGTTTTGTTAGTTAATGGTTTAAAGCATAACTTACTTAGCATTAGTCAATTTTGTGATAAAGGATATAAAGTTATTTTTGAATCATCTGTTTGCATTGTGACTAGTCCTATTAACGATGGCATTAAATTTTTTGGACATAGACATGGCAATGTTTATATGGTAGATTTAAATGATTTAGCCAAAATAAACATGCAATGCCTAGTATCCTTGAATGCTAAAGTTAATGAGACTAGTTGGCTTTGGCATCGTAGACTTGCACACATTAGCATGCATTCTCTTTCAAAATTAATTAAGAAAGAATTAATTCTTGGCTTCCCTAAACTGAATTTTGAAAAAGATAGAATTTGTGATGCATGCCAACTAGGTAAACAAACTCGAGTTTCATTTAAATCCAAAAATATTGTTTCAACTTCTAGACCTTTAGAGCTTTTGCATATGGACTTATTTGGACCAACTAGAACCACTAGTCTAGGAGGAAAACGATATGGTTTTGTAATTATAGATGATTACTCTCATTTTACTTGGGTTTTCTTTTTAGCACACAAAGATGAAACTTTTCATATTTTCACTAAATTTCATCGAAAAGTCACTAATGAAAAAGGATTTTCAATTCAAAATATTCGAAGTGATCATGGAACTGAATTTGAAAATCAAGACTTTGAAAACTTTTGTGATGAAAATGGAATTGGCCATAACTTCTCTGCTCCTAGGACACCCCAACAAAATGGGGTAGTTGAAAAAAAAAACAGAACCTTAGAAGAAATGGCCCGTACCATGCTTTGTGAAAGTAACCTTCCAAGATATTTTTTGGCGGAAGAAATTAACACAACATGTTACATTTTAAATCGTGCTTTGATTATACAAATTTTAAAGAAAACCCCCTATGAACTTTGGAAAGGAAGAAAACCAAATATTGCATATTTTCATGTTTTTGGTTGCCGATGTTTTGTATTAAATAATGGTAAAGAAAGACTTGGTAAATTTGATGCAAAATCAGATGAAGCAATCTTTCTAGGTTACTCCTCCACTAGTAAAGCTTTTAGAGTTTTTAACAAAAGAACTTTAGTAGTTGAGGAGTCCATACATGTTGTTTTTGATGAATCTAACGATCTTCCTTCAAGGAAGAATGAGGGTGTTGATGATGCAGATCTTCTAATAGAAGGTATGAAGGAGATCACTCTGAAAGATTCAACAACACAAGAGGATGAGGAACAAGAAGACAAACATGATGAGAGAGGTGAAGAAATTCAAGAACAACCTCAAGGTACAAATGACCTACCCAAGGAATGGAGGTATGTTCACAATCACCCTAAGGAGTTGATTATTGGTGATCCTATGCATGGGGTAAAAACTCGTTCTTCACTTAGAGATGTATTTAATCATTGTGCTTTTGTATCTCATCTTGAACCAAAAACTATTGAAGAAGCTGAAAATGATCATAATTGGATTAATGCAATGCAAAGGAACTTAATCAATTTGAAAGAAATAATGTTTGGACTTTAGTATCAAGACCTAAAAACTATTCAATAATTGGCACAAAATGGGTCTTTAGGAACAAATTAGATGAACATGGTAATGTAATTAGAAATAAAGCAAGATTGGTTGCTAAAGGATATAATCAAGAAGAAGGAATTGATTTTGATGAGACCTTTGCACCTGTTGCCAGATTAGAAGCCATTAGACTTCTACTTGCATATGCTTGCTTTATGAAATTCAAATTATTTCAAATGGATGTCAAAAGTGCATTTTTAAATGAATATATTGCTGAAGAAGTCTATGTAGAACAACCCCCTAGATTTAAAAATCATGCTTTTCCTAATCATGTTTTTAAATTAAATAAAGCTTTATATGGATTAAAACAAGCACCTAGAGCTTGGTATGATAGGCTAAGCAAATTTTTACTAAATAATGGTTTTTCAAGAGGTAATGTAGATACAATCCTCTTTATTAAAAGAAATCAAAATGATATGTTAGTAATACAAATTTATGTTGATGACATAATTTTTGGGTCTACTAATGAATCTCTTTGTCAAGACTTTGCAAAGCTCATGCAGGGGGAGTTCGAGATGAGCATGATGGGAGAACTTACCTTCTTCCTCAGACTCCAAATCAAACAAACAAAAGAGGGAATCTCCATCACCCAAAGCAAGTACACCAAGGAACTACTCAAAAGATTTGGAATGGAGAACTCCAAACCAATTGGCACACCAATGAGCCCCTCATGTAAGCTTGACAAGGATGATGAAGGTAAATGTGTAGACTTAAAATACTATAGAGGTATGATTGGCTCTCTATTATATTTAACTGCAAGTAGGCCTGATATCATGTTTAGTGTTTGCTTGTGTGCTAGATATCAATCTAATCCTAAAGAATCTCATTTGAATGCTGTTAAAAGAATCCTTTGATACTTGAATGGTACTCAAACTCTGGGGTTATGGTACTCTAAGGACTCACTAATTGATTTATTAGGATATTCAGATGCTGATTTTGCTGGATGTAGATTAGATAGAAAAAGCACAAGTGGAACTTGCCAATTTCTTGGAGTTAACCTAATCTCCTGGTTTAGCAAGAAACAAAATTCGATAGCACTGTCTACGGCTGAGGCCGAATACATTGCAGCCGGAAGTTATTGTGCTCAAATCTTGTGGATTAAGCAACAACTCGAAGACTTTGGAATCAAACTTAATGAAACACCAATAAGATGTGACAACACAAGTGCCATAAATCTATCTAAAAATCCAATTCAACACTCAAGGTCCAAACATATTGAAATTAGACATCATTTTATAAGAGAACATGTTCAAAACAAAAATATAATTCTTGAATATGTTTGCACTGAAAATCAATTAGCTAATATCTTTACAAAGACCCTTAGTGAGGACAGATTCTGTAAAATTAGGAGAAATCTAGGAATTCTTGTCCTTATGCCTAAATATTTCTCCAATTCCAAAGATTTGATGTCAAAAATTCTTTGAACTCAATTTTCATCATCTCTCTTAGTCCAAAAGCTCAAGATTATCACTCTCACAACTTGTCATTGAGCAAAATTCCTTCTCTCAAAATTTTAAATTTTTCTGGAATTTATTCATATTTTTTCTAATTTTTTGAGGTTCATGAGTCGACCACCTAGGGTCGACCCTAGGGCATACTTGAAATTATTGCCAACTTCCCACGGGCTCATTCTTTTAATTTGAGGCCTGTTCATGAGCCGACTCATTCTCATCATCTTCCTCCCTCCAAGAACCATCATCCTCATCCTCATTCTCTCCAAAACCAAAGATTTGCTCAAGATTGTTCTCTCTTCTCCTCTCCACCACAAATCACTGCCTGGGAAAGAAGATTTTCGCATCTTTCTCCTTTGATTGAAACGGTTGGAAATCAAACGGTGGAGCTGCCCTAGCCTCCATCGTTCTTCTCAAAACCGCCTCTTCTCTCCGCCAAAATCCCTCTCCATCCTTTTGTAGCCCTTCTTCCACTCATCCACTTGATCCTCCAAGTCTCTCTGCCTGCTGCTGTGGTGAGAATGGCTCCGAAGATGAAGCTCCCTCAGAGAAGAAAGTCGGTCCGTGAGCTAGAAGAAAATGTCCGCAGAAAAAGGCAAGCTGCTCAGTCCTCCACTGCTCCCACTCCGGCTTCTGTGTCAGCTCAAGGTCCCTCTCAGTCTTCCTTAGCCCCAGTAAGATCCCTCTATCTGATAGGAAGGTTGAAACCGGAAAGAATGTAGATTTTAGATTCTTTGAAAAAGAGGGTTTCACCTTTGGAACAAAGATTAAAAACCAGGGTTGGGGTTTCTACTGCTCTCTTAAGGAAGTCACTTTTGTAGACCTAGTTAGAGAATTTTATCAGAATCTGCATTATGGGAATGGAACAGTGACTTCGACAGTTAAGGGAGTTGATATTTGTCTGGATCCTGTCATTTTGGGAGAAATACTTCATTTGCCCTGTGAGGGTTATTCTTACATGGAACTCCCTGTGAAGGAAGAGGGAATCAGTGTGATTTTAGGGGAACCTACTCAGGAAGTTTGAATAAATTGGAAGCCAAAATTTTGTCTATTGAGATGAGGATCTTACATCAGTTAGTGACAAAGCTCTTCTTCCCTAGGAGTGGTAGGCATGATCTACTTTCTAGCAGAGATATTTGTATTATGTTTCATGTGATCACTCAAACCCTCCTAAACCTCCCGGCATTAATGATTGAGGCCATGAGAGAGACACTGAACAGATCCAAGGCACATCTGCCTTTTGGTATGGCCCTTACACGAGTTTTTAGGAGGTTTGGAGTCAGCTTTGAGGGGGAGGCATCTGCAAAGCTTTCTCATGTACACACCATCAACCAACATACTCTGCACCGCATGGGATTTACAAAAACTGATGGTGGTTGGATCAAGGGTTCTGAGGAGAGAGCTGAGGACAGAGTAGAAGACAGAGCTGAAGAAGAAGGTCCATCATCTCCTATCCATGACTTCAGGGCTGCATCTCCAGATATCCAGTTTATTCCAGACCCAGAGGCTGGCCCTTCAGAGTTCACCAGGAGGCACACACCATACATCAGCCAGAGAGCAGTGCACCTTCTTAAGAGTTCAGACTGGCTGATGAACAGATCGAGCAGATATCTCAGCGTGTGGCTTCGTTGCTATCTCGACAGTGGAGCACTACTACATTTGCACCAGGGTCCACTTCATTAGATTCATCTGATCAGACCCTGATTCCCCATATCTCCACTGTGTTTCAGTTGATCTCAGATCAGTCTATTCGGATTCAGCAGCTAGAGGACACTGTTTGGAGACTGACTGGGAGAGTTCTTGACTTGCAGGGGCAAGTCCTAGCTTTGGCCCATCCTCAGCCACAGGAGTCCACTATTGAGGTCACAGACCTTACTGCAGAGGCTGGCAGGCTCAGAGGTGCATTGGAGGGTGGCTATGAGTTATTGAGGAGAGAGATCAGAGGCTCGAGTGAGCATGCATCTACTCAGTTCACTGCTCTACTTCAATCTGTTTTCAGAGCACTGAACGTTCTTGATTCCATCAGACTCACTCTTTCAGTCCAGTCCTTGGCCTCTCAACGTTCTCAGCCTCCTAGTTCATCTCGCTCACCTCTCATACCAGAGGCAGACGGGGTAGAGGACGTTCTTCTGGTCGAGATCCATCATCTCCTCACCCTATATCTGATGACTCCGATCCTTCTAGTCATGATCTTTACTAGATCCTAGGTGTTAGTCTCTTGTTCTTTCTAGGATCTGTATTTTGGGGCCATGTAATGACATTAGCTAGCTGACTTTTATGTTATAAAATTTGTATTGAAATAATTATGGTTTTAATCATCTTTTACCTATATATCTACTTTTTGTAATGATGTCAATCATCTTTTTGGTTATATATATTCTTCTTGTTGAAATATCTTCTCTTTGTTGATGATTGCTGTTAATGATTGCTGTATTAAGGGGGAGCAAACATCAATGATTAGCACTAGAAGTATTAAAGAGAAAACATATTCAGAAAAAGAGGGGGAGTTAACAATGTTTGATGATGTCAAAAAGGGGGAGAAATTAAAGAAAAAGCAACCCATCAAAAGCAAAACTACAAATTATGAAAAATTAAAGAAAAAGAAACCCATCAAAAGCAAAATTATAAATTATGAGAAATTAAAGAAAAAGAAACATATCAAAAGTAAAATTATTACATGACTTAAAAATACAATGAGTAAATTGCTAAGTACAATGCAAATGAGCAACCTTTAAAATTACTTCTTTAAATATGCTCTGATATGCTTTAAAATTCTTACTTGCTCTGATACATCTTAAATTTAACATGCTCTAATATACTTTACAAATTAACTCTTAGACATGCATTGGCACACTTAATTATTTTTGCTCTAATACTAAAACTAAATAATCAAATGAGAATGAGCAAATTTTAAGATACAGCTTGCTCTGATAACAAAAACAAATTTTTGCTCTAACACCGAAATCACATAATCCAATGAGCAAATTTTCAAATCTTCAAGCAAATGGGCAAACTATTTATGCATATGACCATTTGTATCACATGCCAAAAGAATCAATATTCTTTTCAAGCATATGCACCTATAATGCATCCTTTTGAAATTCATGATTCACATAAATGCTTTTGTTCAAGTGTTTTGTCATCATCAAAAAGGGGGAGATTGTTGCTCCTAGATTGATTTTGATGATTACAAAGCAGATTGAAGGGGTACCAATATTTTTTATTTGAAAAAGTCTTTGTGCTCTTCAGGGGCAAAATCATAATTTTACCAAAACCCTAATTTAATAGTATCATTTGGTAGAACAAAAGATTTGTGATCTATTGGCAAAATTTCATTATTTTTGGACTTGTATTTTTGAAGTTATGCATGTTTGAAATCCATGAGCCGACTCATGAGTCAGCTCATGGCACAATGAGCAGTTTGGCACGCTGAATTTTTGGCTTGGCACGGCCTGTGAGTCGACTCATGAGTCGACTCTCAAGGTATGAGTCGACTCATGAGTCGACTCCTGCAGTTTTAGGCCAAAATTTACAGAACCCTATTTTCTGGTTGCTTCAACAGAGGTCGACTCATGAGTCGACCCCTGAGGCATGAGTCGACTCATGAGTCGACCCCTGCGATGGAATTTTTTCGCAACGGCTAGTTTTTAACCCGTTTTAAGTCTTTTAATGCTCATTTAATGTGGTCTAACGGCTCTTTTTCAGCCTAGAATATTTTTCTCTATTTCTTAAAGCTATAAAAGGATTCAAAGGTGGGAAACAAACAACAAGAAGAAAGAGAGAGTGCAAGAGATTAAAAAGAAAAAGAAGAGCATTCAAGAGAGCATTCAAGAGTATTCAAAAGAGAAAGGGTTTCTCAAGCCAACTTTTCAGCCCTAATCAAGAGCTCATTTAAAGCTTTCAAGAAGCCATCAATCCAAGCTCACCAACTCCTCAAGCGCTCAATCAATTCTCCATCCACTTTGAGAAAATCCGAAAAGGGGCTTCTTCTCTTGAGTAAAGTGTATTTAAAGTTATATTCCTCATTAAAGGGGCTTTTCTTGTACTTATTTGTGCTATAAATTATTTTACTCATTTTGAGTGATTGTTTTTGTTTTGGAGGGGTTCCAAAATAAGGAAGGTTGATCCGAACTAGAATCGGAGTGTATTGGGTTGGCTTGTACCCGAGAAACAAGTGGACTAGCTTGGATAGCTAGTGTCGGAGTTTCCGAGTTTGTATTCGGGTTGAATACAAGTTTAGTGGTTTGAAATTCCCAAGTAGGAGCTTGGGGAGTGGATGTAGGTGCAAGGTTGGCACCGAACCACTATAAATCCTTGTGTTTGTGGTGTGCATAATTGCCTCTCTTTAACTCTTCATTATTTCCTTGTATTCTTGCTTTAGGCAATTAATCTTGAACTAAGTCATTCTCCTCATTCATTTAGCTATTGACAAACATCTTTCATAAGTCATTAGTTAAGCTTAAAATTTTTAGAAACCCAATTCACCCCCCCTCTTGGGTTGCATAGCTGGGCAACAAGTGGTATCAGAGCCCGGTGCTCTAGCCCGTCTTTGATCTAAACAATCAAGGAGCCAAAGATCTATGGCAACCCACGTCGGTACTTCTCTAGCCGAGGGGCAATCCACCAACCGACCTCCACTTTTCAATGGGTCTAATTACACCTATTGGAAAGCTCGGATGAAAATATTCATACAAGCACTCGACTATGATATGTGGAGTATCATAGTGAACGGTCCTCACACACCCACTAAAATTATAGATGGTGAGGAATCAACCAAACCCGAGAAAGAATGGGATGAGGTTGATAAAAAGATGGCCCAATTAAATGCTAAAGCAATGAATGTACTTTATTGTGCTCTTGATGCAAACGAATTTAATCGCATTTCTACTTGTTCTTCTGCTAAAGAAATATGGGATAGGTTAGAAGTAACCCATGAGGGAACCAATCAAGTAAAAGAGTCTAAAATAAACATGCTTGTGCATAAATATGAATTGTTTAAAATGGAGCATGATGAGTCCATAACTGTAATGTTTACTCATTTTACTGATATCATTAATGGTTTAAAGAGTCTTGGTAAGTCCTATACTAACAGTGAGCTTGTAAGAAAGATTCTCAGGTCCTTGCCAAGAACTTGGGAAGCCAAAGTGACTGCCATCCAAGAAGCGAAGGACTTGAACACTCTACCTCTAGAAGAGCTTCTTGGATCTTTGATGACTCATGAGCTAAGCATGAAGCAACATCAAGAGGAAGAAGTCAAAAAGAAAAGAACCATCGCCCTCAAATCCACAGCTCCTCCTGATGAAGAAACTGATGACACTGAAGATGAAGAACAAGATGAAGAGATGGCTCTCATCACCCGAAGATTCAAGAAATTTTTGAGAAAAAGGAAACAGGGGATGAGAAAGAGGCCATTCACAAAAGGGGAACAAAGCAAAGAAAAAGAGAAAGACCAACCCCTTATCTGCTACGAGTGCAAGAAGCCGGGACACTTCAAATCCGAATGTCCACAACTGAAGAAAGGTCCCAAGAAGTTCAAGAAGAAGGCCATGATGGCCACATGGAGTGCGAGTGATGACTCAAGCTCCGATGAGGAAACCTCAACCGAACAAGCCAACCTGTGCCTTATGGCACACGAAAATGAGGTAATTTTCGAAACCCCTAGTGATTTTACTTTTGAAGAATTGCATGAAGCATTCTATGATTTAGTTGATGAATTAAAGAAACTAGGGATGAAAAACAAAGAGCTGAAATTGAAAAATCAATCCTTAGTGAAACAAGCTGAAAACTTTTCAATTGAAAAATCCACCTTGCTTCAAGAAAATCAAAGCTTAAAGAATGAAATTGCCAAGCTAAAACCAATAGTAGAAAAGTTCACCTTAAGTTCAAACAAACTCAATATGATTCTTGATAATCAAAAAGCCGTATATGATAAGGCTGGACTTGGCTATAACCCCTTGAAGAAACAAAAATATCTGAAAAATATTTATGTAAACTCTTTAAGTAACAAGTCTACCAATATTACTTGTTTCAAATGTGGTAGAGTAGGACATAAGTCATACACTTGCTTCTTTGACAAATCTGCAAACTCAACTATAAAGAAAATATGGGTTCCAAAAGGAACCATTTTGACTAACCAAAAAGGACCCAAGAAAGCTTGGGTACCTAAAATAAAAACTTGACTATTGCTTGCAGGTGTGTCTAGCATCCCAAGGAGGAAACAGAAAATGGTATCTTGACAGTGGATGCTCGAGACACATGACTGGTGATGAATCACAATTCATCACGCTTGATGCTAAGGATGGAGGGATGGTCACCTTTGGAGATAATGGCAAAGGAAAGATCATCGGGATAGGTAACATTGGTATCACTCCCTCCAAATACATTGAAAATATTTTGTTAGTTAATGGTTTAAAGCATAACTTACTTAGCATTAGTCAATTTTGTGATAAAGGATATAAAGTTGTTTTTGAATCATCTGTTTGCATTGTGACTAGTCCTATTAACGATGGCATTAAATTTTTTGGACATAGACATGGCAATGTTTATATGGTAGATTTAAATGATTTAGCCAAAATAAACATGCAATGCCTAGTATCCTTGAATGCTAAAGTTAATGAGACTAGTTGGCTTTGGCATCGTAGACTTGCACACATTAGCATGCATTCTCTTTCAAAATTAATTAAGAAAGAATTAGTTCTTGGCTTGCCTAAACTGAATTTTGAAAAAGATAGAATTTGTGATGTATGCCAACTAGGTAAACAAACTCGAGTTTCATTTAAATCCAAAAATATTGTTTCAACTTCTAGACCTTTAGAGCTTTTGCATATGGACTTATTTGGACCAACTAGAACCACTAGTCTAGGAGGAAAATGATATGGTTTTGTAATTATAGATGATTACTCTCGTTTTACTTGGGTTTTCTTTTTAGCACACAAAGATGAAATTTTCATATTTTCACTAAATTTCACCGAAAAGTCACTAATGAAAAAGGATTTTCAATTCAAAATATTTGAAGTGATCATGAACTGAATTTGAAAATCAAGACTTTGAAAACTTTTGTGATGAAAATGGAATTGGCCATAACTTCTCTGCTCCTAGGACACCCCAACAAAATGGGGTAGTTGAAAGAAAAAACAGAACCTTAGAAGAAATGGCCCGTACCATGCTTTGTGAAAGCAACCTTCCAAGATATTTTTTGCGGAAGCAATTAACACAGCATGTTACATTTTAAATCGTGCTTTGATTAGACAAATTTTAAAGAAAACCCCCTATGAACTTTGGAAAGGAAGAAAACCAAATATTGCATATTTTCATATTTTTGGTTGCCGATGTTTTGTATTAAATAATGGTAAAGAAAGACTTGGTAAATTTGATGCAAAATCAGATGAAGCAATCTTTCTAGGTTACTCCTCCACTAGTAAAGCTTTTAGAGTTTTTAACAAAAGAACTTTAGTAGTTGAGGAGTCCATACATGTTGTTTTTGATGAATCTAACGATCTTCCTTCAAGGAAGAATGAGGGTGTTGATGATGCAGATCCTCTAATAGAAGGTATGAAGGAGATCACTCTGAAAGATTCAACAACACAAGAGGACGAGGAACAAGAAGACAAACATGATGAGAGAGGTGAAGAAATTCAAGAACAACCTCAAGGTACAAATGACCTACCCAAGAATGGAGGTATGTTCACAATCACCCTAAGGAGTTGATTATTGGTGATCCTATGCATGGGGTAAAAACTCGTTCTTCACTTAGAGATGTATTTAATCATTGTGCTTTTGTATCTCATCTTGAACCAAAAACTATTGAAGAAGCTGAAAATGATCATAATTGGATTAATGCAATGCAAGAGGAACTTAATCAATTTGAAAGAAATAATGTTTGGACTTTAGTATCAAGACCTAAAAACTATTCAATAATTGGCACAAAATGGGTCTTTAGGAAAAATTAGATGAACATGGTAATGTAATTAGAAATAAAGCAAGATTGGTTGCTAAAGGATATAATCAAGAAGAAGGAATTGATTTTGATGAGACCTTTGCACCTGTTGCTAGATTAGAAGCCATTAGACTTCTACTTGCATATGCTTGCTTTATGAAATTCAAATTATTTCAAATGGATGTCAAAAGTGTATTTTTAAATGGATATATTGCTGAAGAAGTCTATGTAGAACAACCCCCTGGATTTAAAAATCATGCTTTTCCTAATCATGTTTTAAATTAAATAAAGCTTTATATGGATTAAAACAAGCACCTAGAGCTTGGTATGATAGGCTAAGCAAATTTTTACTAAATAATGGTTTTTCAAGAGGTAATGTAGATACAACCCTCTTTATTAAAAGAAATCAAAATGATATGTTAGTAATACAAATTTATGTTGATGACATAATTTTTGGGTCTACTAATGAATCTCTTTGTCAAGACTTTGCAAAGCTCATGCAGGGGGAGTTCGAGATGAGCATGATGGGAGAACTTACCTTCTTCCTCGGACTCCAAATCAAACAAACAAAAGAGGAATCTCCATCACCCAAAGCAAGTACACCAAGGAACTACTCAAAAGATTTGGAATGGAGAACTCCAAACCAATTGGCACACCAATGAGCCCCTCATGTAAGCTTGACAAGGATGATGAAGGTAAATGTGTAGACTTAAAATACTATAGAGGTATGATTGGCTCTCTATTATATTTAACTGCAAGTAGGCCTGATATCATGTTTAGTGTTTGCTTGTGTGCTAGATATCAATCTAATCCTAAAGAATCTCATTTGAATGCTGTTAAAAGAATCCTTAGATACTTGAATGGTACTCAAACTCTGGGGTTATGGTACTCTAAGGACTCACTAATTGATTTATTAGGATATTCAGATGCTGATTTTGCTGGATGTAGATTAGATAGAAAAAGCACAAGTGGAACTTGCCAATTTCTTGGAGTTAACCTAATCTCCTGGTTTAGCAAGAAACAAAATTCGGTAGCACTGTCTACGGCTGAGGCCGAATACATTGCAGCCGGAAGTTGTTGTGCTCAAATCTTGTGGATTAAGCAATAACTCGAAGACTTTGGAATCAAACTTAATGAAACACCAATAAGATGTGACAACACAAGTGCCATAAATCTATCTAAAAATCCAATTCAACACTCAAGGTCCAAACATATTGAAATTAGATATCATTTTATAAGAGAACATGTTCAAAATAAAAATATAATTCTTGAATATGTTTGCACTAAAATCAATTAGCTAATATCTCTACAAAGGCCCTTAGTGAGGACAGATTCTGTGAAATTAGGAGAAATCTAAGAATTCTTGATCCTTATGCCTAAATATTTCTCCAATTCCAAAGATTTGATGTCAAAAATTCTTTGAGCTCAATTTTCATCATCTCTCTTGGTCCCAAAAGCTCAAGATTATCATTCTCACAACTTGTCATTGAGGAAAATTCCTTCTCCCAAAATTTTAAATTTTTCTGGAATTTATTCATATTTTTTCTGATTTTTTGAGGTTCATGAGTCGACCCCCTAGGGTCGACCCTAGGGCATACTTGAAATTATTGCCAACTTCCCACGGGCTCGTTCTTTTAATTTGAGGCCTGTTCATGAGCCGACTCATTCTCATCATCTTCCTCCCTCCAAGAATCGTCATCCTCATCCTCATTCTCTCCAAAACCAAGATTAGCTCAAGATTGTTCTCTCTTCTCCTCTCCACCACAAATCACCGCCTGGGAAAGAAGATTTTCGCGTCTTTCCCCTTTGATTGAAACGTTGGAGCGTGCCCTAGCCTCCATCGTTCTTTTCAAAACTGCCTCTTCTCTCCGCCAAAATCCCTCTCCATCCTTTTGTAGCCCTTCTTCCACTCATCCACTTGATCCTCCAAGTCTCTCTGCCTGCTGCTGTGGTGAGAATGGCTCCGAAGATGAACTCCCTCAGATAAGAAAGTTGGTCCGTGAGCTAGAAGAAAATGTCTGCAGAAAAAGGCAAGCTGCTCAGTCCTCCACTGCTCCCACTCCGGCTTCTGTATCAGCTCAAGGTCCCTCTCAGTCTTCCCTTAGCCCCAGTAAGATCCCTCTATCTGATAGGAAGGTTGAAACCGGAAAGAATGTAGATTTTAGATTCTTTGAAAAAGAGGGTTTCACCTTTGGAACAAAGATTAAAAACCTGGGTTGGGGTTTCTACTGCTCTCTTAAGGAAGTCACTTTTGTAGACCTAGTTAGAGAATTTTATCAGAATCTGCATTATGGGAATGGAACAGTGACTTCGACAGTTAAGGGAGTTGATATTTGTCTGGATCCTGTCATTTGGGAGAAATACTTCATTTGCCCTGTGAGGGTTATTCTTACATGGAACTCCCTGTGAAGGAAGAGGGAATCAGTGTGATTTTAGGGGAACCTACTCAGGAAGTTTGAATAAATTGGAAGCCAAAATTTTGTCTATTGAGATGAGGATCTTACATCAGTTAGTGACAAGCTCTTCTTCCCTAGGAGTAGTAGGCATGATCTACTTTCTAGCAGAGATATTTATATTATGTTTCATGTGATCACTCAAACCCTCCTAAACCTCCCGGCATTAATGATTGAGGCCATGAGAGAGACACTGAACAGATCCAAGGCACATCTGCCTTTTGGTATGGCCCTTACACGAGTTTTTAGGAGGTTTGGAGTCAGCTTTGAGGGGGAGGCATCTGCAAAGCTTTCTCATGTAACACCATCAACCAACATACTCTGCACCGCATGGATTTACAAAAACTGATGGTGGTTGGATCAAGGTTTCTGAGGAGAGAGCTGAGGACAGAGTAGAAGACAGAGCTGAAGAAGAAGGTCCATCATCTCCTATCCATGACTTCAGGGCTGCATCTCCAGATATCCAGTTTATTCCAGACCCAGAGGCTGGCCCTTCAGAGTTCACCAGGAGGCACACACCAGTACATCAGCCAGAGAGCAGTGCACCTTCTTTAGAGTTCAGACTGGCTGATGAACAGATCAAGCAGATATCTCAGCGTGTGGCTTCGTTGCTATCTCGACAGTGGAGCACTACTACATTTGCACCAGGGTCCACTTCATTGATTCATTGATCAGACCCTGATTCCCCATATCTCCACTGTGTTTCAGTTGATCTCAGATCAGTCTATTCGGATTCAGCAGCTAGAGGACACTGTTTGGAGACTGACTGGGAGAGTTTTGACTTGCAGGGGCAAGTCCTAGCTTTGGCCCATCCTCAGCCACAGGAGTCCACTATTGAGGTCACAGACCTTACTGCAGAGGCTGGCAGGCTCAGAGGTGCATTGGAGGGTGGCTATGAGTTATTGAGGAGAGAGATCAGAGGCTCGAGTGAGCATGCATCTACTCAGTTCACTGCTCTACTTCAGTCTGTTTCCAGAGCACTGAACGTTCTTGATTCCATCAGACTCACTCTTTCAGTCCAGTCCTTGCCTCTCACGTTCTCAGCCTCCTAGTTCATCTCGCTCACCTGCTCGTGCCAGAGGCAGATGGGGTAGAGGACGTTCTTCTGTCGAGATCCATCATCTCCTCACCCTATATCTGATGACTCCGATCCTTCTAGTCATGATCTTTACTAGATCCTAGGTGTTAGTCTCTTGTTCTTTCTAGGATCTGTATTTTGGGGCCATGTAATGACATTAGCTAGCTGACTTTTATGTTATGAAATTTGTATTGAAACAATTATGGTTTTAATCATCTTTTACCTATATATCTACTTTTTGTAATGATGTCAATCATCTTTTTGGTTATATATATTCTTCTTGTTGAAATATCTTCTCTTTGTTGATGATTGCTGTTAATGATTGCTGTATTAAGGGGGAGCAAACATCAATGATTAGCACTAGAAGTATTAAAGAGAAAACATATTTAGAAAAAGAGGGGAGTTAACAATGTTTGATGATGTCAAAAAGGGGGGAGACAAATTAAAGAAAAAGCAACCCATCAAAAGCAAAACTATAAATTATGAAAAATTAAAGAAAAAGAAACCCATCAAAAGCAAAATTATAAATTATGAGAAATTAAAGAAAAAGAAACATATCAAAAGTAAATTATTAATGACTTAAAATACAATGAGTAAATTGCTAAGTAACAATGCAAATGAGCAACCTTTAAAATTACTTCTTTAAATATGCTCTGATATGCTTTAAAATTCTTACTTGCTCTGATACATCTTAAATTTAACATGCTCTAATATACTTACAAATTAACTCTTAGACATGCATTGGCACACTTAATTATTTTTGCTCTAATACTAAACTAAATAATCAAATGAGAATGAGCAAATTTTCAAGATACAGCTTGCTCTGATAACAAAAATAAATTTCTGCTCTAACACCGAAATCACATAATCCAATG